>NW_024543074.1:23162500-23440000 GCF_018167655.1 Microtus oregoni | reverse complement strand
AATATTTTACTCCAAAAGACCCTCACAGGCCTGGAGGCATAGCTCTGCTAGGGTGCTTGTCTGGCATGCATGAGGCCCTTGATTCCATCCCCGCCTCCACCAAAGCATAAAATGAACATGTACATACAAAGAATTATTTGCGGGACCACTATAGCCACATTGTTTCCAGTGGTTTTGTTTTTTTAAAGGAAGCTTCTAGAATGACCTCAATCCAGCTGCTGCTAGGCTAGTGCCAGTGCCTCCCAGGGCTGCGCCTGAAGGAGAAGGAAGGGGATTGGTAAAGAGGGCTCTCACATCTCCTGCCAACCACCACAGATGCATGATGGGAAAGCATTCTGGAAGCAACTGACTGCCAAAGGCTCCGACAAGAGTGTTCTCTCTACTGGAAGAGTGGAGAAACCTCATCGTTCAGTCTTGGTCCTGTGGGATTTCAGGAAAGGAGACAACATCCAACATCCACCCAGCAGGTTCTCAGACTCTCCCTCCTCTCCTGCTACAAGAAGTTCCGCAAGGCTTCAAAACGGGTCTGCACCTCCAGGGCACAGCCGTCAGTGCTTGCTGTCAAGCCAGACGACACAGAGAGAGCCCACTCCCACAAGAGGTCCTCTGACCTCTACATGTATGCTAAGGCATGTATGTGCACACACAATAAACAAGAAAATGTCCCAAACTGTAAAGACATCGCCTAGGGCTGGGGGTGGAGCCTAAGCACTTCCCCAGCATGAACAAAGACCTGGGTTCAATCTGGACATTAAAAAAAGGAGAAAAAAGAAACCCTGTCTCGAAAAACCAAAAAAAAAAAAAAAAAAAAAAGGAGAAAAAAGAAAAAGCTTGTTTATCTGAAAGTTTCTTTTTTATGATACACCCCCTAAAGTCCCTGCCCATTTCCCTCACAGCTGTGATATGAAGAACTGTTTTCTTATGTCTGCACAGTTTCTGCTTCCACTTCCTCTTCCCCTCTGTGCGTCTGTGCCCATCTTTTCTGAAACTGCTGTTGTCACCTTGGGGATGACTGGTGTTGACTACCACATGGAAACCTCTATCCTCAGCAGCAGGCCGCAGAGTGTTCTCCTTCTCTCTCCAAGTCCTTTCTCTCGACACTGTCTCTGTTGTTTGCTCCTGGGACCTTTTTCTTCCCATTAAATCGTCTTCCGTTAAGGGACTGCTTCCAGTTTAATGTCTTCCCACCCTGCCCCTAGTTCCATGACGTAAAGTATCTCCATGCTGTCAAACACACTCCCACCGCCTATCAAAGCATTCAGTCAGTTCCTTGACATTTAAAATGGGTAAACTCAAAACCATCATTAGCAATTCCGTGTCTACCAGATCCACACGTAGGCCAGTTATGAGCTTACAGGACACTTCCAACAGCAAGACTGGATGCTACTAATTAGTTCAACTGACAGAAATAACCCTAACTTTCCCAGGTAAAATGGGACACGTGATTGGCCTGTGTTCACATAATAGTTCTATTATAACGTGTTTAAATTGCAAATCCCCCATCCACCCCATAGTCATTCTGCTTCCCAGCTCAGCCAAAGGCACCGCCCTACCCATTCCTTTACAAAAGAAACCCAGGAATTGCAAGGCCAAATCCCAGTATCCTGAGTGCTTCCTCCTCCCCACTCCCACACTCTATGGCTTTGATCTGCACCCTGGGTGGGCCAGCCAACTAGCTTCTTCTCATCCCTCTCCATCCAGAAGCCACAGGAGCCTTCCAGAGCCAAACTTAGATCCAGCATCTCCCAAGTCCAAGACTTCCGGGTGAAGGGCATTGTTGGGCACAACACAGGCAAGTCTCCAATACCTGAGGCTGAGTGCAGATACAAGAGAATACAAACTGAGCTAGAAAGCCGGGCGGTGGTGGCGCACGCCTGTAATCCCAGCACTCGGGAGGCAGAGGCAGGCGGATCTCTGTGAGTTCGAGACCAGACTGGTCTACAAGAGCTAGTTTCAGGACAGGCTCCAAAACCACAGAGAAACCCTGTCTCGAAAAACCAAAAAAAAAAAAAAAAAAAAGACTTTATGATTCATTTATACAAGATTAAAAGCCAGGGAAAAGGGCCACCAAGCTAGCTAAGCAGGTGAAGGAGCTTGCTACCAAGCCTGAGGACCCAAGTTGGATCCCTGAACCCACATAGCAGGAGAGAGTGATACCTGCAAGTTTTTCTCTCACCTCTGCTGTGCACTATGGCACAAGCACCTGTGCGCGCGCACACAATCATAAGTAAGAAGATGAGTACTGAGTAAACTGTGCGGTGTGGTGGATCCCGCCTTTAATCCCAGCGCTTGGGAGGCAGAGGTCAGCAGAGCCCTGTGAGTTTGAGGACAGCCTGGTCTACAGAGTGGGTTCTAGGACAGTCAATGCTATGCAGAGAAACCCTCTCTCGAAAAACCAAAATAAACCAAAAAGAAAAGAAGAAGAAAGAAAAAGTCAGAAAAGATGGCTCAGCAGTTAAAAGCACTGGCTGCACTTACAGCAACCCAGGTTCGGTTCCTAGCACCCAAATCATGTCTCAGAACCCAGTTCCCGATTATCTGACGCCCTCTTCTGGGCTCCATGGCCATTGAAAACACGTGACACACAGAGATGCATTCAGATAAAATACTTAAAGACACAAAATAAAAGTAAATAGCAAATCTTTTCTTTAAAATCTTTGCATGGTCCTTTTCATGTTCTTTTCCCACAACTACTGACTCCCTCCTCTTCCCCCCCAGCACCAAGCTCAGCACATCTTGAACGTCTGCGCATGCTCTCGGCCCAGGCTTTCTGCTCTTGCTTTTCCTCTTCCCCGCAGCTCTCCAGTTCTCTTCCCAAAGCTCCTGCTTTGACTGATGTCACTTGCTGGATGGACAGACTTTCCCTCCTAGCCCTGCCCGCTCCACTGTTCAAGTCTCAATTAGGGCCCTCGTCTCTGACATTGCCCTCTGACCCTCACCCTCCGATGTCCCACACATTCCCCGCCCACACTCGCCTCCTCCCGCACCCCCCTCCACAACCGCTGGCAGTTCAGCGGCAGCAGAATCGCACACCAGGGATCTCTTACCCCACCTTCCTTGTGTCCCTCCCCCGCCCTCGGGCATATTAGGACTCCAGGGGGCTACTGCCACGTGGACACTCTGCACTCACACAGGCGATCCCAGTAGGGAGATGTGCCTGCCCCAGAGGGCAGCCCTCACCACCCACATGGACACCAGTTCTGCCTTCAGCTCCTGCTCTCTCACAGGAAGTAGCCAGCCGGGTGCCAAGGTATCCCCAACTACATCCCCAAAATCCTCAGACACTGCCAGCCTCCAGCTGTCAACCTGCCCCCGGCTGGCGGGCGCCTGCTCCTGGCAAAGCCACTGGGGTGTAATTAGAGACCAGTTAGCTCCCTAATTGCCAGTTCTGAGGCATCCTTGTTACAGGCTGCCTGAGGCACACACAGAGGGAACGGCTAAGAGCTGAGCCAGGCTGGCATGAAGGTAGACCTAGAGAGGACTGGCATGTGGCCAGAGACCAACGTGGCACAGAGAGAACTCAGTGCAATCTGCCCTCTGGCTGCCTCCCCGCCACATCCACTTGCCCAGAATCGTGACGTCAAACCAGCCTGGCCCATTCATTCTTTATTCAGGTGGCATAAAAGTCACTACAAAAACTTTATAAAAGAGTCTTGGGAGCTAAAGAGGCCCTTCCCCGCCTCAGCCCCTGAGCTTCCCGACAGAGGAGGACAAGAGAGAGGAAATAAGGAGACTCCTGGCAGTGTTGGCATCTCCAAAGACCAGAGGGGTGGCTCGGCTGGTGGCACATGGGTGGGGGCTTGGATGTCGTCAGCAAAGCATATCAGAGTCAGGGTAGGTCAGCCTCCGCCCACGGAGGTGTCTGCGCTTGGGGTGTTTGGGGACATGTAGGCTTCTGCTTACAAATATGAAGGGACCCCAACTAAGTGAGGGACTGGCCTAACCCACCTCTAGTTAAAACTGTATCCATGAGTGCCCAGCCCACAAAAGGGTCACCCTCTGAGCTCCTTCGAAAGAAATGAAGATTCCTTTTGCCTGCCTTCCTCCAGGCCCCACCCCACCTCCGACCCCCAGGAGCTATTGCAAGAGAAGGGCTCTTTCCCTGGAGATGCCTCCCCAGGTCCCACCCTATCCCACAAAGCTGGTTGGTAAGAGTCACAGGAGTTGAAAGGCTGATGCGGGTGGGGACTCAGGATGCTGCTGCCCAGGGCTGCTCCTCACTTGGGGTTGCTAAACTGAGGATAGTCCTCCTCCAGGATGGGTGCAAGTTTCAAATCAGGACCAAAGGTCTTGTCTCGGTGGAAGTCAGCTTTTTCGTTCTGGAAGACTCTGTTGTCAGGGGAATCTTGCTGTTCCTGGAGCTGGGGCTGTGCACTAGGGTTGGGGTTCCTCACGCTGCCCACAAAGAGCGGTATGCCTAAGGTTTCCTCCATGATGAAGAAGAGGAAAGGTCGGTTCACAGCAAAGGAGGACATGGACATCCGGTTCATGGCTGTGCTGGTGGCTGCGGCTGCCTCCACACCAACCTCACTGAGTTCCACGGTAGATTGATGCTGCACGCTAGACACCACCAGACTCCGGTTAGAGATCCCACGCAGGTCTGGGCCCTGGAACAGTTCCTGTAGGCCTGCCCAGAGCAACAGATGACAGGTCAGTGCTGCCCTCAGGTTACCTGGACCCATCTGTCTGGCATCCTGGCTAAAGGATTGAACCTACAGACTGACTGGCAGCTGTTAAACCTTCAAGTCTCAACCTAGACACCACTTCTAGAAGCCTTTCTTTCTTTCCTTTTTTTATCCAAGTCTGCACTGGGTACCAGTTTGCTACTCTCTAGGGTGAGCTGGAGAGACAGCCTCTGACTTACATGTGCCCATTCCATTAGACTGAGCACTCACTTTGCACGCGGTGCCTCACGCAGAGTAGCTGCAGCTCTCTAACCCTGTGACCCCAGCTTCTCCTCGTCCCCTTTCCAAGCTAGACAATGAGGTTCACATGACACCCTGAACTCTTTACCCAGGATTCTTCATAGTACAGGCAGCAGAGTAGTGAGTGCATCCCAACCCATCCCAGGACGGAAGGTCTAGGGGAGCGTATCAGAAGGTCTAGGGGAGCATATCAATTGTTCCTCACATGCCCTGCCAGAGCACCTGGGGCCACCCTATCCCAAGACCCCTTACCCAGCTGGCTGAGGGTGGCCACCAGGTCCAGCTGCTGCTTCAAATGGAGTTTTGGCAGCCACACCTTGGTGGGCTTCTCCCGCAGTGAGGGGTGGTACAGGGTGTCCAAGCTCAGGTTGGCTAGTACCTGAGACACGTTCCAGTCAAAATGAGTGGGCATCATGACCACAAAGCTCATGTTGTTCTTAAAGGGGAAATGAGCCACCTACAGATAAGAAAGGAGAGAACATGAGGACCGGACAACACTAGACCTGTTTGGGGTCTGGACCAAAACTTCTCCATGCTTCTGAGACAGGAGCCAGAGGTTGGGGTTCAGTGTGCCTCGCTTCACTGCTGAAATATAATAACACCACTTGCCCCTTTGCAAGGTGACACGTGACCAAATGAGATAATGCTTTGAAATAAATCTCTGTGTGTGCATAAATCTGTGTGTATGTTTGTGTGGCTGTATGTTTGCACACAAGTGTGTGAGGCCAGAGGTAGGCTGGCACAAGTTGTCCCCCTAAATTACTCTCTACCTTTTTTTTTTAAAACCATTTTTTTTGGTTGTTGTTGTTGTTGTTTCTAGGCAAGGTTTCTCTGTGTAGCCTTGACTATCCTGGAATTCATGATATAAACCAGGCTGGCCTCTAACTTACAGAAATTCTCCTGCCACTGCCTCTTGAGTGCTGGGATTAAAAGTGTGCGCAACTACACTCCTCTTCCACTTCCCAGCTTTTGAACACAGGGTCTTATGGGTCCCGAGCTGGCTTTGAATTACTGTTAGGCCAAGGATGACCATGAACTTCTGATGTTCTTGCCTCACTTGCCTCCTGAGTGCTAGGATTACAAAACTGTACCATCAAGACTGGTTTTCATTTTGGTTTGGTTTTTAGACAGGACTTATGTATATCAGGCTGCCCTCAAACTCACTATATAACTCAAGATGACTTTGGATTTCTTTTTAAGATTTCTTTTTATTTTATGTGTATAAATATTTTGCCTGAATGTGTCTGTACATCATGTACTTGCAGTGCCCAGAAGAAGGTGTCATATCCCCTGGAATTAGAGTTACAGCTGTTTCGAGGCTGCCTCGTCGGAGCTGGGAATCAAACCCTGGTCCTCTGCAAGATCAACAAGTACTCTTAACTGCTGAGTCGTCTCTCCACCTTGAGCTTTTGATGCTCCTGCCTCCTTCTTGAAAGTGCATCACTGTGCCTGGTTTGTGTGAGGCTAAGTGTTGAACAAAGGGCTTTATGCATGCTAGGCAAGTACTCAGCGGAGTCATAGTCCAGACACACTTTGGAATCTTCCAGGAGCGTCTTCGCTACAGACAGTTCTCCATCTGCTATCAGCTAGGGGTACAGACAGGCTATGAACCTTCCCGTCTCTGCCTCTCAGCTCTCCTGGTATATGATAGGTGTCACCTCTGGCTTTCAAAAGGACATGGAGAGGAGCCACCGGGAAGGGTAGGAACCCTGACTCTCACCTTTCCCCTTCGCCCAGTGAGATTTTGCTGTATATGCCAGATTTGGAATGAAATTTATTTTCCTCTTTAGCTGGAGTCTGGTTGTGTAGCCCTGACTATCTTAAACTCTCAGTCTTTTGAGCGCTGGGATTATGGTGTAACCCACCACACTCAGGTCACAAGACCCTTTTTGAAGATTACTGCGGTTACAGCAGTGTGGAAACCACCAGGCTCAAGACTCTTAAAGCCGTGCCTCCCTGAGTCCCAGCACAGGCCTGCGGGTAGGTCCTCTGCCGGGGAGAGGTGAGTGCCTGGCCTGGCTGCTGGGGCCTGCCAACCAAAGGAGGGTGGAGAGATTGAGCCTGAGGATAAAGGAACAGTGGGTAGCACAGGGCTTTGAGGGAGGGTGCAATGGGGAGATGAGCAGATAGGGGAGCCAACCAGGCGAGCTAGAGAGAAGCCAAGCTGCCCTCATGGCTCCTTCCTGCAGAACTGGCACTGTGCTCTGCTTGCCCAGTGAAGCCAATGAACAGAGTGGGTAAGTAGGTATGGAGGCCCATACCTGGGATCCCAGCACTCAGACAGCTGGGGTAGGAGGACCACGAGTTCAAACCCAGCCTGTGTAACACTGTCAGACACTAAAGCAAACAAAACTAGGTCATACTGTATGTCAGCCACAGATAATGGGCCCAAGGGTCACTATCCCAGTCAAGGAGTCACGGTTAGGTTGGAAGCAAGGGAAGCCTCAGCTGAGACAGCTTGGCACAGAGCTCCATCCAATCAGAATGTTCGGAGCAGAAAAACCAGCCCGGGGGTAACTCTCCCTTCTGAGCAGCACTGGTGGGAATGCCTTCCTTCCCTTAGGAGCAGGGCCCTGGGCTTCCTGAGCTCCACTAAAACCCCAGTGCCGAGAACAATGTCCGGCATGTGACAAAGCTCAGTCTATTTTCTTTGAGCCAACGAACCTCAAAGAGGTTGTGTCCTGGGGGGAGGCATGGTAGACCCTTCCAGAGCTTCCAGACCCCAGGGACCAGGCTTCAAGGAAAATGGGGTGCCCCCTTCATCCCTGAGGTCCCTACACAGCCTTCCATCCCCTCCCAGCAGCAAGCCGAGTTTGCTGGGAAAGCGGAGGGGACCTGTGTCTCAGGTTGCTCCAGCAGGAACCAGCGCAGAGGATACGACTGTGCTTGCATCATGTCCACAGGCACCGTGAACCTCTCGTCCAGGTGGAAGGAGTCTTTCTGGGTGAGGCTCTGGTCAAACTTGGTCCTCCAGAAACCTGCAGCCAGGCAGAGGGCAGGAGCCATGTAACTTAAGACCAGCTTCCGGCCTATCCCACCTAGAACCCAATCAAGGAACAAGAAGTGGAAGCCAAAGCTGGTGGTGGCAGTGGCGGTGGTGCCGGAGCATGCCTTTAATGCAGAGGCAGGTGGATCTCTGTGAGTTCGAGGCCAGCCTGGTCTATAAAGTGAGTTCCAGAACAGCCAAGGCTGTTACACAGAGAAACCCTGTCTCAAAAAAAAAAAAAAATATGGAAGCCAAGCCCCCAGTGCCGACACCCAGTTAAGGTATATACTTAGGTATTTTTCCTACATCTGGGCTTGCATTTCTCCATCCCTCTGTGACCCCAGTTTTCTCTCTGTCCTCCACAGCTTCAGCCAACTTCTGAGCTTCCTCCGCACACGCCCAGACAACCCTCAGCTTCATGGCCTAGCAACCTCAGAGCAAAGCTTACACAGCCCCGCTCAGCCTACAGGGCGGGGGCAGGGGGGGCTGTTAGGGTGGGGGGCTTAAGAAGAAGAGTGCACCATGAAAGTGGATGGCATTGAGGAGAAGCAACACGGTGTTATCTGGCAGCTCAGAGAGGAAATCCTCAATCTTCCCCTCCGTGGCCTCCTTCACCCATTGGTTGATGTTCGCCAGGTCTTCCTCCTGCTTTCCGGTCAGTTTCACGGGCTTTGCACCAAAGAGCCGTTCTGATTGCTCCAGGAAATCCTCTTTGATGGGAAATCCTGCACACAATAGGCCACAAGTTCACCCCAGGGCTGGGGCCTCCAACAGCCACCTGTGTTCTACCTGTCTGCCCAAGGCTAAGCCTCCCTCCCTCTCTCCCCTTGTTCACCGGTGGCAGAGCAGTTCCCGGGCAGCTGACTGCCATCATCACTTACCCTTCCGCAGATATATTCTGGCAGCCAGTCGAATTGTCCCAGGGCCTAGGTTCTGGCAGAGATGGCTCAGAAGGTGGGGAAGGCAGGAGCCTGTGTTCACGTGTAACACTTCTTCCAAGCTCTGCAGCGTTTGGTTCCGAGCACCTGAAGAGGACCAAGTGGGCCGAGACCCAGGCCCCACGTTCTTTCTCGCCCCACTGCCCACTTCCCCCCTCTCATATCCTCATGATGAACATGGTCACGGACCCCTGCTCTCCTCCCCTCCCACACCCACTGAGCTGTTGGACTTCCAAAGTCTACTTTCATGTCCGCTGCTCACAAGCTGCGCCGTATTGCCTCACTCAAGGTACCTTGTCTCTCTGAGCCAGAGTTTCCCACAGCAAGACACTCAGGTCCAGGGGAAGACACTGTAGCTGTCAAACGCTTGTGCAAAAATAACTGGGGGATTTGTCAATCACCACATTCTTAGGCCATCCCCAGATTTCTGAATCACAGGGGGTGGTGACAGCTCAGGCACCTGCATGCCACCAAATATCCATGTGTCCTGATGGAGGAACCACCCCTAGGCAACCTCTGCAGCACTGTGGCTTCCTAGTTCTGCTGGACAGGTGCTGCCCCAGTACCTAGTGCCAGGTGAGAGAGTGCCAGGGCCACACTCAATGGTGACAGGACAAGGTTGGAGCTGGTGGATGTTTGGGCCACCAAGGAGAACAGGTCAGCAGTAAAAGCCATCATGGCCTGAGCCAATCTGCGAGTCTCCTCTGCAGTTGGGGTACCCTTGCAGTCTCCTGGGGACCTCTCTGGGATAGCATGGCCACCAAGATCCTACAAGGATAGATCAGAGGTCAGCAGGATCAAGGGGGCAGCTTCAGATTCTCTATCTTCCTCAGAGTCCTGGTGCTGGAGGCAACAAGGCCTTGTCCAGATCTGAGGGGAGAGGAAGAGTCATGCTGGGGCTTTCCTTCTAAACCCCTGAACATGACAGTGTCTCCCCTCCCCCATTCCCTTGCTCCTGTTGATTGGCCCTCCTCCCCTGGCCCCATTTACTCTTCCCCAGCCCCACCTGATTGTACCTGGTTGCTCAACTTGAGGAGGGCAAGTGGGGGCAGCTTCTGCTGGGCCTGTTCACTCATTGGCTGTAGAAAGGAGGAAGTTGACGACCCTCCCCATAGATCCCCGCTGCTTTGCCCAAGACATAGGTGAGACCCTTGGGCTCTTCCCCCAAACTCTCACTTTTGTGTACCTGCTGGCTTGGGAGATCCGTGGCGCTCACAGGGGAGAACTGTTGAGAGAAGGGTGAGGAGAGGCAGGGAGGTCCCTCGGAGCCAACCCCTCCCTGGACTCAGCATTCCTCCCTCTCTGCCCTTCTGGCCTCTCCCAAACTTGCCCCTGCCTGCAGCATCTTCTTCAACCCGACCTCTTCCAACCCAGACCTCAGCTCAGTCTCACCATGGAGCAGGGACCTTGCAGACAGGACAAGCTGAGTACCAGGAACCCCCAGAGAAGTGCCATGTTCCTATACCCGGAACAGGAAGGTTAGTCCTGCTTCCCACTCAAACACCAGGCAGCAGACTGCTACCCACAGGCTCCCTAACCCCATCCAGCTACAGAATTTAGGCCCACACCCGAAACATATTCGGGTGGTCCTCAGGGATTGGATCCTCATCCTGAGAGGCGGGATTTCCATGATTTTTCCCTACTCTTTTGGTTTCTCCCTTAGCCTTCAGCCTTTAGGCCTCACATTGTGGATCAGACCTGGGTTCAAAGCTGGGCTCTGCTTCTTGCCACAGGACCTTTGGTTCTTCCTTGGATGCTTTTGGGCTTTACCTTGTTTTGTAAAATCACGACAAAAGTCCTCCCTCCTCCCATGTAGAGTTTGAGGACCAAAATAAGAATCTCTGTAAACCCCGAGTAAGATGCCTGGGCAGCGGCGATCTGTATCTGAGAAGGCTTCCCACCCCAGAGAATACATCTAACCTACTGTTCATTTCATCCAGACTTTCTCAGGCTGCCCGGGTCCTACCCAAAAGCCCCAAGAGCTCAGCTTGGGTGGCAGGGAGGCCAGAAAGCTGCTTTATTGACCCAATAGCAGAGCCCAATGAATGACTGACCCAGATACCTTTGGACTTACGGGAACCATAGGCCTCATCCCAACTCTGCCCCCAATTCTGCTCCAGGGTGCTTTGGGGAAGCCAGGCTGGTGGAGGGGACTGTGCAAGTCTTAGTCTAGGGCCTCCAATAAAGGCCTCCTCTCCTCACCCCTACCCAGACCTTATCTCTGGGCCAGCTCTTTGCGGGGGGGTCCTTCTGTTACCCCAGCCCCCACCATTATGTCTTCAGCCAGGAACTCATCTCCAACCTGGGTATAATTCTTCCTGACAAGAACAGGCCTCCAGGATTTGGAGTTCCAGAGGGACTTCTGCAGTTGCCTGACCTGCTCCTCACCACCCCAGGATGCTGTGAAGTTGTAGGCTCCCTGAATTCAGCCAGATCCCTCGCCAAGGGGGCAGCTCCCCACCTCCTGTGCTGCCCGAGCAGGCTGCACCATCCCTCCATCCTACCTCTTCGGGCTTCCTGCTGCAGCACACAGTGTTCTCCTTGCTCCCTACTTGCTCCCCACGCTCTGCCTGGTGCAGCCAGCCCGGCCTAGCTCTCTCCTCCCACAGGACCTTTGCTCTTAGCCAACCCCCGTTCAGCTTGCTTTCTCCGCTGGTAAATATTGACCTGTACATCCGGTTAAACATTGATATGGGGGCCAGAAGCCCCTTTCCCATCAGGGTTGCTAATCCTATGACAGCCACCCAGAACGTTGCCTGAGCCTGGAGCAGGGGAGTTACAGGAGCAGACAGTTGAGGAGGCTGGGTCTGGCCAGGCAAGAGGGTAGATGCAGGATGCTCAGGGGCCTTGCGGGCCTTCTAATGCTCCCTCAACAGGAGGGCTATCCATGGTCAGTTAGGCTAGAGAGGCTGTGTGACCGGACTAAGGGCACAGAACGGAGACCAGAGTCCCAATCAGATTCCTGTTCCAGAATTCCTGTCTTCCCACCACAGCTGCCCCAGGGAAGGGGAGGATGCAGGAGCCTGGAGCAAGCCCAGGATTCTGGTTGGCTGCCTTTCGCCTGGGCCCCAAGGCAAGGGGTGGAGAGCTGAGACTCAGCAGAGGCAGGCCCTCCTAGGGTCCCACCTCTTCAGTAGCAACACTCATTTTCCCCACTTTCCCAAGGGCTGGCAATCTGAAAACTTGCCAAAGGCCACCCAGACCAGAAACCCTGCATCTAAGGCAACCAGAGGATAATGGCTCCTTCTCTAACCTCTTGTTCTGCTCTTCACAACCCTGGAAACCACCAAGCTTTCCTGACTCTACTGCCATCAAGATAAAGTGGTGGGCATGGTGATACAAACATTTGGAGGGGAGAGGTAAGGGGACTGGGAATACAAGGCCAACTTTGGCTGCACATCAAGTTCAAGGCCAGTGGTTTGATCTACAAAGACCCTGTAGCAAAAAAGAGCTGGGCTAGGGACTGAAGAGATGGCTCAGGGGTTGAGAGCACGGCTGCTCTTGCAGAGGACCCAGATTCAATTCTCAGCATCCACACTGAAGGTCACAACCATCCATTAACTTCGTTTCCAGGGACTCTGATGCCCTCTTCTGACCTCCACAGAGTCCAAACACACTGATGGTGCACATACGTATGTGTGGGCAAAACACTCATACACAGCAAAAAAAAAAAAAATTTCAAAAATAAAAATTGGGCTGGGCATGGCGTCACATGCCTTTAATCCCAGAACTCAAGCAGCAGAGACAGGTGGTGGATCTCTCAGTTTAAGGCCACCCTGATCTAAAATGAGAGTTCCAGGACAGCCAGAGCTATTACAAACAAACAAAATAAATAAAAGTTAGGCCTGGTGTTCATGCCTAAAATCCCAGGACTTTGCTTCAGGCAGGAACATCATCCCAAGATCAAGACCAGCAAGAGCTACATGAGACCATCTCAAAAAAATCCAAGACATGCCATTAACCAGACATGGTGGCACACACCAGTAACCCCAGCTCCTTGGAAGCTGAGGCAGAGTTACTTGAGCCCAGCCTGGGCAAAAGAAAACACAACACAGCTTCACTCAGCTCCATGGCTCTTCCAAAGAATTTATTGATCATATTTACATAGATCGCAAACAGTGAGGGGGCAGCCGGGGGCACATCTCAGGCCTCTTCTCCACGCCAAACGAGGACTCAAGAGATGTTGGGAGCTTCCCATCCTCTGAGAGGAGCCTGAGATGCAGAGATGATTCCTGTGGCCCCCTTCTCCCCAAGGGTGCTGGGCCCAGGGCTGCCTCCCTGGCTCAAGGCACAAACACTGTGGTTAGGGGTACCAAGGCAAGGCATGGATTCATTCCTGAACCAGCTAGGGCCATATAACCTCTTCCTTGGCCCTGCTCCCCTTTTCTGGTCCCACACTGAGAAGACCTGGCCAAGTGGATACTGAAACCCCAGACCAAGCCCTTAAACTCCTAGGTCATGGCCAGCCCTCCTGAGGCTGGAGTCCAGGTAACATCAGTACCCTGGACAGGAAGATAGAGCCAGGGAGAGCTTGGCTAGAAGAAGCTGGCTGAGCAAGACCCATCTTCCTTCATTTCCTGATGCTTCCCTGCCCCATGTGAATCCGGCAGAGCAGGGGAGCAATGTGGATCACAATGCTCTTCCATGCTCCCCTTCTTGCTGGTTAGGAACAGTATATCTCCCGAGTTTCATGAATGAAGCCACTTCATGACCTTGGAGATTCAGGAACTGCATGATCCCAGACGGCAGGCCATGTGGGTACCCAGAGCCTGGGGCTTGCCTAGAGGGAGCTGCTGGGAGATCAAGAATGAGGAGTGGGACCTGAGGGTATCATCTCACCCCTGTCCTCAGCCAACTCCCACCTGGACCTATGCCAGGAGGCGGATGATGCCATTGTCTGAGCCCAGCAGGAGGTGGCGTTTCGTGGGCAGCAAGGCCAGGCTAGTGAGTGTGCCACGGAAGTTCTCGGAACTGAGCTTCGTGGTGGCCTGAGAGGGTGGTTCAAGCAGGGAACAGATGCCAATCTTGTTGGCCACAGTGCCAGTGACCACCTCACTGCCGTACAGGTCGAAGGTGTGGATGGGATCGGACGTTGACTTGTAGTGGTGTGTCGGCTTCTGCTCCAGCTCCTTCCACACAGTCAAGGAATGGTCCGAAGAGGAGCTGACTAGCATGCTGCCCTCGATGGCCTGCAGAGAGTGGGAGGGGCGGACAGCTTCAGTAGGGGTCTGGGGAACCTGTCAACCTGCCAAACTCCACCACCAGTCCAAGGTGCCTTTAATTTCAGCACTCAGGAGGCAGACCTCTGTGAATTCAAAGTTAGCCTGGTCTACACAGTGATCCCCCAGGTCAGACAGCGTCTGGGAGATATATAGTGAGACCTTGTCTCCCAAAGAAAAATTAAATATGTTATTAATATAACCATCACTGGCTGGGCTAGATAGTTGACATGAATCTCACAAGCCCATAAATCCAACACCGGTCTACACAGCAAGCTCCAGGCCACCTAAAGGTTCAGAGTCAGACTTTGTCTTAAAACACAAAACAAATCAACCAAAAAAAGAAAAAAAAAACAAAAAACAAAAACCTGTAACCACTACTCTCATTTAAGAACAGATTCTACTCTAGGATAGCCAGGACTATACAGAGAAACCCTGTCTCAAAAAAAAAGTATATATGGGGTTGGAAAGATGGCTCAGAGGTTAAGAGTACCTCCTAACCCTTGTAAATGACCTAGGTTCCATTCCCAGCACCTGCATGGTGGCTCCCAACCATCTGTAACTCCAGTTCCATGGAGATCTGACACTCACTTATGACTTTTGCTAGCACTGGATGAAGGTAGTGTATATACACACAGTCCCATAAGCCAAGGGGTAGTGGTGCACACCTTTAATCCCAGCACTCGGGAGGCAGAGGCAGACAGATCTTTGTGAGTTCGAGGCCAGCCTGGGCTATAGAGCGAGTTCCAGTAAAGTCACGGCTACACAGAGAAACATTGTCTCAAAAAACCTGAAAAACTAAAAACAGAAAACAACTAACCAAACAAAAACCCCACTTCTATATATAAAATATCTAGGCATGGTGGTACATAACTTTAATTCCAGCACTTGGGAAGCAGAAACAGGGGGATCTCTCTGGGTTCAAGGCCAGCCTAGTCTACATAGTAAATTTTAGGACAGCCAGGGCTCTATAGAGAGATCCTGTCTCAAAATAAATAAATAAATAAATAAATAAAAATAAGTAAATCTTTTAAAAATTAAAGAAAAAATTCCAACAATTCTGTGCAGACACCGTGCTACACACGCCCGCATTGCCCTAACTACCCTTCCCAACCACCTGTGAGGTACGTGCTGCCACTGCCTCTTTGAGCATTTACATTTGTATTTGTGATGAACACGCACGCGTGCGTGCATGCATGCTACATGAGGGCACGTGCATAGGCCACATGAGGGTCTCCCATGGAGGCCATAAGGGTGTTGAATCCCCTGGAGTTGGAGTCACAGGCAGTTCTGAGTGGCCCAAGGCTTACGCTGAAAAGCAAACTCGGATCTTCTGAAAGAGCGCCTGGCGCCATCCTTACTTTACACGGGAAAACACTGAGGCTCAGAGAAGCCTCAAAGAGAACAGGGATTGATACAGGATAATCCCAGAACCACTCTGACATTTTCTTAGAATACTGGAATTTAGGAATACTTGCAACTTCCCCTGGGGCTCTGGATAGAGCTGAGGGCAGCCTACATTCCCCTGTAGCACGACCTTAGCCACCATCCATGTTGAGGAGGAGTTCCAGCTGCTTGGAGAAATCCTCCCACAAACAGGCCCTATCACTCCCTTCCCGGAACTTTCTGAGTAGTCCCTGAGGCCTATGATTGAATATAGAAGGCTGGAACATGATGCCCACGCCTGGGCCTGCTCCTGCCCCCATCAGGACAGCCCAGCAGGGGGCATGGACTCTGCTCAGTGGTCTCCAGGCAGTAAACAGCCTCCAGGCTGGGCTTTGTTTAACCTGAACTGGGTCACGGACAGGGCGCGACCCCTGATCCTCCAAGCAAGACAAATATGGACAAGGGTTACTCATTAGAACATCCCCGGCGGGGTCAGTTCTAGCCCTGGTTCCTGGCCTTAGCCTGCCTCCTATGCAGCTGGTTCCTGAGCTGGCCCAAAAGGGCCACTTTCCCTGCCCATCAGATGTCCATGAGTAGGTACAAGGGCCTCACTAAGGCCAGGCTCTAAGCAGAAGTGAAGGGAAGGAACTGAGGCAGTCACCTTGATCTGTAGAATGTCCCCTTCATGGGCTGGCCAGCCTCGCAGAACCAGGCCTGTGCGGGTATCCAGCAGCACCATGAAGCCCGAGGAGAAACCAGCCACAACACTACGGCCACTGGGGCTGACTGCCAGGGCGCGAACTAGCCCAGGGTTCAGTCCTCCACCCAGTCGGAACTCATGCTGTAGGCAGAGGGAGATTGGGCTCAATTGCCAGCCATCACACCCCCACCCTACTTATGCCCATAAAGTCAGGAGGCCTGACCCTCCCACTCCTCCATGGATAGGAAAGTCCCTGAAGAGGGCTGGAGAGATGGCTCAGAGGTTAAGAGCACTGATTGCTCTTCCAGAGGTCCTGAGTTCAATTCCCAGCAAACACATGGTGGCTCACAACCATCTATAATGAGATCTGGTGCCCTCTTCTGGCATACAAACATACATGGAAGGAATGTTGTATACATAATAAATAAAATCTTAAAAAAAAAAAAAGGAAAGTCCCTGGACTCAGGTCCAGCACAGAGCCCCACCCACAGGGCTGCCATTGCAGTGTTTCTTCCCTGACAGGCTCCTAGAGACCCCCGGCTAGGCACAGGGAACTGCACACCTCCTGACCTGCAAGCCGGGCTTCCTGCAGTCCACAAAGCGCAAGGTGGAGTCAGAGCTGGCCATGGTGATGCTGGTGTGGGGGGCAGGCATGACAGCTACAGCGGTCAGGGGCACCCGGCTGTCTGAAGGATCCACAATGCGAAGGGTCTTCCCTGAAGGACACAGTACATTTGGGGACCTAGTGACTATCAAAGAGCCCTGGCTACTTCAAGCCCCCCGACTCACCCCATCCTTGCATCCCATTCCCCAGTGACTCAGAAAAGACAAACGATTTCAGGACTTTCTCATCTTCCTGTTTCCATAGCCAAGCCAGGGTCCCACCCCAAAGCAATCCCCCCTCTTCATACAGCATGCTCTCGCCAGCTGGCACCGCCCGCCTGCCCGATGCTATCTGTTCCCTTCCTCTCCATTCACAGTTCTCTGTACAATGATGGCAGGAGATGCTACACAAGCCCTTCGTGCATAATCTTCTAACCAAAGTGCTTTTGGTTCTCAGAGGTGGGAAGTGGAGGCTCCCAGCAGCAAGGCAGCTTGCTGGTAAGCTGGGGGAGTGGATTCAAACTCAGGTCCCACGGTTGCTAAGGCCCAGTTGTTTCCATCTCACTCAATCTTCCCCTCCAAAATATGCCATTATAGATTTCCCCCTGGGCTCCCATTGCCAAGCGGCCTGGCGGAAGCACAGTAAAGCAGCCGCAGAACAGGCCTCACCTGCGCCCGCTCACCTGTGAAGGGGTCCCAGACGTGCACAGCCCCATCACAGCTCACCACATACTGCGGGGCTTCAAGCTGGCCCGCGTAGAAGACACTCTTGCGGTGCTGGGCGTAAACGAGGCGGGGGGCTGTCTCACTGGTCCCATCCCCATAGTTGTACAGTGGCCAGAGGCGCACAGTACGGTCCTTGCTGCCACTCAGAAAGAAGTCCTCACTGCTCAGGGGAGCCACACATTTGACAGCCCCTGTGTGGCCTACAAAACTCTGCAGGCGGATCTGGTGGAAGTGGAAGTGGGCATCCTGCTGGTTCACACCAATCTCATACTGCCAGTACGCCAGCCAATTCCCACTCAAGCTGTGGGCACTCCGGGGCAGCTCCCGCTTCAGGGCATTGTCTTCACTCCTGCTGCTGAGGCCCCCACCTCCGACTCCAGAGATGGGGCCCAGGGGCCCGGGACTCTCAGGTTGAGAATCAGGGATCTGGATGCGATTTCCAACCAGGACACTCCCAAAGGTCCCTGAGTGGCCATCATCCAAGAGACAGCTCCCACTCTGAGGGTCCCATTCAGGGCTGGCACTGGGCATAGTGGGCTCCATGCTGGCTGGGTTTCGAGCGCTGGGGCTGATGCTTTCCAGATACAATGCTGCCAGCTCCCCGACCAACTCGTGGTTGGGGATGATCTTCCGGATGATGTCGCCTGCGTGGGAGTGGGAAAGGTCCTAAGATCAGCGAAGGCGACAGGCAGCTGCTACCACCTACCCAAGGGCCTAAGGTACTGACTGGGCCACTCTGGGCTATTTATTAAGTCCCTGTCTTTGAGCCTCAGTTTCCTTTATTGATACATAGACATGAGTGCTGTTTCTATAGAGACAGACACATATGCCCGTAGCGGCAATAGACACAGAATGATAAGACAGATGTGCCCTTGGAGTTTAGGATTCTGTAGGAGCATAACATACCCAACTGCAAGGTGCATCCTATTCAAAGTGAAACCAGTAGCGCACCCAGCCCATAAGGGAGGCCACAAAAATGGCAGGCTGTCCATTCCTTTGCAGATAGCTTCTGGAGACCATCATATTCCCCTGTGTCCCCAGACTTGTATGGTTGGCTCCTGAGCCTTTTGTGCCAGAAAATGTTGAATCTCTTGGAAGTCACTGTCCTGGTTAGTTTTTGTTTTGTTTTGTGTCAGTTTGACACCATGCACAGTCATTTGGGAATAGGAACCCTCAACTGAGAAAACTCCCTCACCAGATTGGCCTGTGGGAGCATTTTCTTGATTAACAATTGATGTGGGAGGGCCCAACTCACTATGGGTGGCTCCACCCCCAGGGCAGGTGGTCCTGAGTTCTCTAAGAAAGCAGACAGCACAGGCCTTTAATCTTAGCATTTGGGAGACAGAGGCAGGTAGATCTTTGTGAGTTCCAGGCCAGCCTGGTCTACAAAGCAAGTTCCAGGACAGGCAGGGCTACACAGAGAAACCTGTCTCAAAAAACAAAAAGAAAATAAAATAGAAACAGAGAAAATAGAGGGAATGGGGTCCCCACAGCCAGAGCTACACAGAGAAACCCTGTCTCGAACGAACAAACAAACAAACAAAATAAAACAAACAACAAAACAGGCTGAGCAAGCCCGAGGAACAAGTCAGTGTTCCTCCATGGCTCCTGTTTCAGCTCCTGCCTCGAGTTCCTGCCCTGACTTCCCTCAGCGACAGCATGTGACTCAGGAGCTGTAAGATGAAATAAACCCTTTCCTCTCCAAGTTGCTTTTGGTTGTGATGGTCTATCGTGATGTTCAATAGAAACCCTAACTAAGATAATCACCATGGAAATTGGGGTCTGAGGCCATATCTGTTTGCTGATTCTGAAAGCATTGTGCTTAAAATGTACTGTGAGCTGGGGGCTGGCAGTACATGCCTGTCTGTAATCCCAGGACACAGGAGGCAAATGCAGAGGCAGGGGGATGGTATGTACGAGGATAGCCAGGACTATACAGTAAGATTTCATCTTTAAAAAACAAAAACAAGGGGCTGGAGAGATGGCTCAGAGGTTAAGAGCACTGGCTGCTCTTCCAGAGGTCCTGAGTTCAATTCCCAGCAACCACATGGTGGCTCACAACCATCCGTAAGGAGATCTGGTGCCCTCTTCTGGGCTGCAGGGATACATGCTGGCAGAACACTGCATACATAATAAATAAAATAAATAAATAATTAAAAAAAAAAAAACAAGCTGAGTGGTGTTAGTGCACACCTTTAATCCCAGCACTTGAGAGGCAAAGGCAGGTGGATCTCTGTGAGTTAGAGGCCAGCCTGGTCTACAAAGTGAGTTCCAGGACAGTCAGGGCTGTTATACAGAGAAACTATGCCTCAGAAACAAAAACAAAAACAGAAACAGAAAACAAGAGTAAGAGATGGCTCATCAGGCAGAGGGGCCTGCTGTCAAGACTCAGCACCTGAGTTCAATCCACAGAACTGATGGTGGAAGGAGAGAACTAACTCCCAATATTGTTCTCTCACTTCCACACACGTCAAAGCATGCATGCACCTACACTCACATGCGTATTCTACACACAAACAAAATAATTTTTTAAGGAAAATGAAGAACCGTGAGCGGCAGCACATGCCTAGAACACCAGCAGTGGATAAGCAGAAGCAGAAGGATCCAGAGTTAGGGGTCAGCCTGGGCTAAATAAGACACTGTGTCAAAAAACAAAAACAAAAACCAAAAAGGAACCCACTGCTGACTCTGGAAGTGAACGCATTGGGCCCGCCCCAGGGAAGAGATGTCACCAACGCTGTGCAAAGGAACGTGATGGGCAATACCCAACAGGCAGGAGAAGGGCACGTAGATTGTGTACGCCATTTCCAGGGTGAACACCTTCTGCAGCTCTTCCAGCAGGCTGGGGTCCACTGGCCGTCGATGCCCATCAGAGAAGGTGGCCTCTGGCAGCTGGCCCTCAGCACAGCCCTTAGGGTCCAGCTGCAGGTCCTGCAGGCAGGAAGCCCGGGGAGTCAGCGAGCCCACAGCCCTGGCCTAGCCTGCCCAGCCCAGACGCTCTGCCTACCTGCTGCCGCAGCTCATGCAGATGAGAGAAGACCTGGAAGAAGGTGGCCACGGGCTCGCTGAGATGCTGCTGAACCATCTCCTGTCCGATGCGCAAGCAGATGAGGGCGATGAGACTGACCGTCTTCACACACAGGACAGTCCGGGCCTGGGCCCCACTTGGGAACCTAGAAACGGGAGCTCATGAGTTGCAGGTCCCTCCCTGAAGGGCCTGACCAGTCCAAACCAGATAAGGAAATGGAGGCACAGTGTAGCTTACTCGGAGTTGGAGTTAGAATAGAACATGAGCTTTTTTTTTTAAAAGTGTATGGGTGTTTTGCCTGCATGTTTGTTTCAATGCATACAGTACCCACAGAGACCAGAAGAGGGTGTCAGATCCCCCAGAACTAGAGTTACAGATGGTTATGAGCCACCATGTGGGTGCTGGGAACTAACCTGGGACCCCTGGAAAAGTAGCCAGTACTCTTAAACCCTGAGCCATTCTTTCCAGCCCCCATTTGTTTTTCTGAGGTGCTGGAGCTCAAATGTAGCGTTACCTGCTGGGAAAGAGTCTTATCTCCAAGCCACACCCACAACCCAGACCCAGGACTTTTTTTTTAAAAGACAGAGTCTCACTAGGAAACCTTAGCTAGCCTGGAGTTCACACTATATAGACCAGGCTGGCCTCAAATTCACAGAAATTTCCCCTCCCCTGGATGCTAGAACTAAAGGCCTGTGCCACCACACCCAGCATTGGCATCATGACTCTTAACCCCCAGTATTATCTCCTTTCCCCTCAGCTTCCCAGCCCCTCCTGGGGATCCCTCAGCCAGGTGATTCTCCAATGTCACCTACCCTGTGACAAGGGAGGTGAGGAAGCTCAGCACGGGCAACAGGACTTCATGGCTGATGCGGGGCAGAATGTCCATGAGGGTCGTGTCTGAGAGATACACAATGATCTTCTGAGTCAGTGTCACCGCGGCCAGCAGCCCCGCCTCCTTGCGGCTGTTCAGTCGGCTGGGGCTTGAGTTGCTCCCTGGGGCCACCTGGGACCACAGAGTAGATGAGGGCCAGCCACTCCACAGACCTCCTGGAGCCTCAGAGATTGGGGGCCAGCCCTTGGGTCCTTAGCTTCCCCACCCCAGGACTGCTGAAGCAGCAACTGACCAGGTAGCTGATATAGGGCAGGTACTGGTAGGTGAGAACCGGTTCTCCATAGAGGTGGGCGATGTGGAGGAGACAGCTGAGCACAGGCCCTGACACTATGTCACCGAGCACTGGCCTCTTCTGGTAGATGTTGCCGGCACTCAGTGGGGGACTCTCGTCACCGCTGTCTGTGAACTGCTGCCGAGTGGGCCCTGCCAAGGAAGGCCTTTGAGAAACTAATGGAAGGCAGAAGGGAGGTCAGCCATCTAAGATTTATGGGGCAACTTCTATTCATTCTAGACTGGGATCTTCCCCTCTCCCAACCCAAGAAGAGAAGCTGACAGACTGAGACCCAGGACCTGCCCAGGAAGTGATGCGAAGTTAGGAAAGGAATCCCCTCGAGAGGCTAAGGATGGGCAGAAGCCCGGGAGGAAAGTTGGTCTCCAGCACTAACCACAGGCCTTACCCACATAACAAGATGTCAGCAGGCGCAGCAAGTTCCGGGCCACATGGCGAGAGGCCACTGTGGGGCCAAGCTTGGCGGACAGCCAGCGGACCATCTTGCACGCAGTATCTGCAGGGCAGGAGCAGGGTCTGAGCTCATCAGATAACTCGCTCGGCACCTCTGCCACCCCACCCGCTACCACACCCCGCCCAGCCAACTCCGGCTGTTTGCTAGGGAGCCTGACCACACAGGGCCCATCCACTTAGCCATGCTAGAGGTTGACATAGGAACTGAAGAGAGGTCTTCCTTTCAGCGATGTTCCCAAGTCCCTGAATATAGGCTTGTTCCTCCCTGGCCTCTCTTCAGTAAGCCTTTCATGGCCTCTCTGATGGAACCATGAGAGCCTCGGAGACTTGTACACAAGCCCTTTCTGGAACACTCTTCCCATTTCACACCTCGTATTGACGGCTCCCATTCAATTTACACCTCGACCATCGCTTGCTTTTATTTCTTAATTGTTTTTCTGGTGCTAGAGATAAAACATCCAAGGCCTCACACATTCTAGGCAAATGCTCCACCACTAATCTCCACCCAGAGCCCAACCCGTCCCTTTAAAAGACACCTTTTCTGACGTCAGAAAGCTCACTTTGCACTCACACACTAACACAGTACGCTGTATCGGACCATCTGGCTGTGGATGTGAGCACAGGATGGACCCGTGCACGGCACAGGAAACACGGAAATGGGGAGCGGCTGACCAACATCTCCCAGGCCCGAGAACTCACCAAGGAGGATCTTCTGTTCTTTGCCTTCTGGCTGCTCTGTCAAGGGCTCCTCTTCCTCTTCTCTCTCTCTCCCGTCCCCAGGAGCCACGACCGTCTCCATGGACAACATTGTGTCAGACAGAGCGAGCTCAGATGCTCCTGTGACGTCATCTGACTCCTCTTCCTCCTCGAGGATCACACAGCCTTCCTCCTCCTCTTCCTCCTCAGAGCCCTCACTTTGCTTCAAGTCCTGGCTGCTGTCGCCTGACTTCAGGCTGTTCTTGTCCACAGGGGCACCCCCATCCTCCCCACCCCGTTCCTCGCCCTGCGAGGCCTCGCTGGTGCTGCTCTTGTCGCTCAGTTGGCCCAGGCTCATGGCCTCAGCTTCCTGGGGCTGTGGAGATTCGGCCACATAAAGTCCAGACTGGAAATCCTCCGTGTCTGGCAGCTCGGCCTGGTCATGGAAGCTGACGCCTGACCTGTAGTCTGGGAGTCCCAGTCCTGAGGAAGCAGCAGGTTCCCCGTCCATCTGAATCTCCTCCCCAAAGGCACACGAGCCAGGCCTGGACCCTGGGATCTCGCTTTCCTCATCCTCAGTGGTTCCAACCAGGCCTTTGCTCTCCTCCTGGGAGGCTTCCAGCCCAGCTAGTACCTGAAGGACATGGGGCAGCAGGTGAATGAGGAAGGCCTGCAAACCCAACCGCACCACCAACTGGGCCACAAAACAGTCAGTGTACAGGTAGAAGCGGCCATGCAGCCGGCAGGGGCTCTCATAGGCACCGATGAGGGGCTTCAGGAGGTACTTATTGGCATTTTTTGGGCCTAGGGCCTTGGCAACGGGTTCAAATAGGTACCAGGCTGTGTACACAGCCGTGTGCTCCTCAGACATGAGTGACAACACAAAAGGCAGCAGGATCTCCAAGCCCTCAGGAGTGATGTCACTCAGCACTGCGCCCAGTTGCTGCCACAGAGCAAACACCAGCTCCCGTCCCTGGGCCTCATCCTCCACGCGCCTCGCCTGATACAGCAGAATGAACCTGTGCAGTGCTGGGAAGTACGAAGGAAAGGGGACCACGGAGCTGAAGGGGCTGAGGAGCTGGGATGGGCTGGGAGGGGGCAGTCCCTGGGAAACGGGCCTGTACTCAAACAGTGGGTCCAGCTTGCCCTTCTTCACCACCATGGGATTTTTGGGTCCACTCAGCTGAAGAAGTGTGTCCAACACAGGCTGCAAAGACACGGGGACGTCCTTGGAGTGGCGCGTACAGAGACCCCGGACAGCCTCAAAGCGCACCCACAAAGGTGCATCAGGCGGCAGTGTGCGGACCCTGGTGGCAAACACCATCTCGGCCAACAGGACACCCAGCACCTGCATGTCTCGGTGGAAGAGGCGCTGCAGGTGCACAGGTGGCTGGACCCGAGGCTGTTCAGGCACCTCCAGCTGGCTCCCTAAGCCTTTAGCCAGGAAGTTACCCATCTTCTCCAGCTCTTCCAATGCCTGGATGGGACTGAAGCCCTCAGGAAGAACAATCTTCCCCTCCTCACCCTCGCCAAGGTCCAATCCAGCAGCTTTGCTTCTGCGGCCTGGTCGAGAGCCCGCGGTTGTTGAAAAAGACAACAGGCCAGGTGAGACTTGACTGGAGGATGAGCCCAGCTGGTCACTTGCTTTCCCAGGGACGGAGATGGAATCCAGAGCTTCCGTAGCCTGCTCTAAGTCATCTTCCCCTGTCACGGGCCTGTCTCTAGTCCAGCCAGTCTCACATGGAGTGGCCTCTAAAACAAGCCTGCCTACCCCATTCATAAGTTGTCCTGGAATGTCCTCTTGGCCTGTGGCCTCCTGAATGGGCTGGACCAATAGCCGGGGGATTACTGGAGGCTCAGGAGCCAGGGCAGGAGCCCCAGCCAGGCGCTGGGGATGCGGCTGATCAAAGAGCTGTACTACGCCATAGCTGGTCAAGTGGGTGTGGGCATCCACCAGGTGCAGACACACATTCTTCTCCTTCACAGCCTCTTTGCCCTGGAGTTTGTAGCCGAAGGTAAGGTCAATCCAATGGTGCAGGTCTTGAGATACCTCCCGGCTCTCCAGCAGCGCTCTATGGGCAGCCACAAACTCCTCGTTAGAACTGCACCAGGAGGGCACATCCAGGTCAGGCATGTCAGGGTGGATGGAGCAGAAAATGGAGGGATCCGTGTAGAACTCAGGGATGCACTCGTCAGGTGTCCAGGTCTGCATCCGCTCCATGGTGGCAGGATACTCGTGGGGCTCCCACTGTGCTCGGACATGTCCACAGAGGACCGAGCGGGGTGTGCGCCGAGCCTTGTATACATAGTACGTGATGTCCGAGAGCACATCGGAGATGTGATGGGGAACGTGAGGAGGCTCCCCAGCTCCTGCACCACCTGCTACAAATGCCTGCCGCGTCATCTCGTAGGTGAAGTCCAATTGCTTATCTCCCTTGTTGAGTCGGAACTTGGACTTACGAAGGTCTCTGAAGCGCCCATAGGGCGTGGTAAAGTCCACCACCCAGGGCAGCACTGGGTGATAGTTGGGATCCCCCTGTCGGCGTCCTGCCAACCTATTCAGCTGCATGAGGTAGTGGAAGTTGCTGATCCGCCCGTGGACCCAGTCTAGCATAAGGCCCTTGAGTTCCTTCTGGCAGGTGGGGCATGCAGGTCTCCCTGCCTCCTCTTTCTCAGATTTAACACCTGTCCCGTTTTTCTCTACAGAGACCTCCTGGCTCTCATCCTCAGACGGCATCTCATAAGCACTCAGGTCCAAGCGGAGCTCACCGCACAGCTTCTCGTCCACAGCTATGTGGTGCAAAGACAAGGCCCCACAGGCCAGCCCTTGGCGGTGACAGGCATCCATGGCCCTGAGGACACGGAAGAGAATGAAAAGCACCTTGGCTTGGCTGTTGGTCAGCTTGGCAGGGCTGAAGGTAACTACATCATGCAGGGAGAACTGTACATAAGGGTGTACCACATACAGCATCTCGGGTGACTCCAGCAGGGCCTCAGCTCGCAAAAGGCTAGGGCAGGCAGGGCTGCCCCGAGAGGTGCAGGGCCCATCTCTGACATTTGATGGACACTGGGTGGATTCACCCACTGGCAGGAAGGCGCATCCATAGACCCTCTGTAGAGCCTGTCTTATAGAGTCTAGGGCGGGTACAGCTGAGGGGGCAGGGCTATGGCTATAGGGCTGCCCATAAGTATGGTATGCATGGCGCCACAGGTTCCGGTAATTCTGGGCAGCCACCTCCTGCATGAAACGAGTGAGAGTCTCGGGGCTACAGGATCCCTCCTCAAAGGGCAGGACTCCGCCCAGCCGGTAGGAAAGTCTCTGCTTCCGCAGCCCGTGCACCTCTACCCGCGTCCAGCCCGGGGGCAGCCTCTGTACCGAGCGTTGAAGTAGAGTCCTGACTTCCGCTTCACCCAGGCCCTCGGCCCGGGGACAGGGTCCCAGGCGGCGTTCGCGGAGACTAGCCAGCCAACGCGCGGGCACTAGGGCCACCACGTGGGTGCCCCCCGGCACCGGGGCTAGCTGCCGGGCATCGATGTTCAGGTCTCTCTCCACGCTCCGGAGCAGCTCCTCCATGTCAGGTCCTGGGGAAGAAGACCAGCCCTCTGATCCTGTTGTAAGAACCACTTTCCGCCCTCTGCTCCCCTGGGCCATCTGGTCCTGGCCCCCTGGGGACAGCGCGAGGCTGAGCCTGGCCACGGCCCTCCTCGCAGTGGCTTCCGGGGTGCCAGGCCTGGAAGGTTGGGATGGGCGAGGAGCGAGAGCTGGGGTGCAGGTGACTGGGCGAACCGGCGACAAAAGAGAGAAGGCCTGAGGATCCTCTTACCCCTCCGCAGGGTCCTGCGCTCCAGGTCGCAGCGGGGCGGGGAGCGCTGAGCTCCAGAGCTGAGCGCCACCGTGACGGGTCAGCTGATGCGGGTCATGTGATCTCCCAGACACGGAAACAACCGCACGTGTCTCCAAAGGGCCCAGAGAGACCCCGCCTCCTGCCCCTGCCCCCACCCCTGCGGACCCGCCTAGGCAAAGCACTCTCTCTTCGGCTATTCTTTTGGGGCTTCGTCCCAGCCTCGCTTGTTTCTGGGGCCACCTGGGCAATCCAGCCGCCCTCAGGTGCAGAGGAAGACCATCCTGAACAGGCACCGGACCTCTTTCCCCTTTCCCATTTTTCTTGGAGGCCCTGAGATGCGGATCTAGTGAGGCTCATCTTGGAAATGCTAGCCTTTAGCCAACTGTCAGCTCTGGTAGCCTCAGAACCAGACATGCACACTCTCAGCGCTCCCATGCTACTCCGCAAAACAAGGAGTTTAATTTTCCAAAGCACTTGGTTAGTAACTTGCCACTTGGCCTTCACAACATCCCGGGAAGCAGGGAAGTGACCCAGGCACAGAGACCTGGTGTTCTTTAAAACGAAATATTCTCCTGAGACTTCCTGTTGAAACTGTGGGCTTACAGATGCTCCTATGGCTCTAGGCAGGGTGCCACACAGAACAAGGAACAGAAACCAGAGAGCCTACGCTCAAACTGCGGGTCTCCCGCCAAAGGTCTTGGTTCTGGCTCATGTACAGGCCAGGCCAGCAATAAAACCACTTTGTGTGCTCTGGCACATTCGTGTGTGTGTGTGTGTGTGTGTGTGTGTGTGTGTGTGTGTTGAGTTTCCTAAGACTTTGGTGCTGAGGCTTAAGCCTTTAAAAGCACTTAAGATGCTGGGCAATAGTGGTACACACCTTTAATCCCAGCACTTGGGAGACAGAGACAGGCCAATCTCTGTGAGTTCGAGGCCAGCCTGGTCTACAGAACTAATTCTAGTCAAGACTACAAAAAGAAACACTTCAGCTCCAGAGGTTCTGACACCCTCTCCTGACTTCCACAAGCACCCACACACCTATATATAAAAATAAATAGGTTTTAAAAATTAAAATTCAAGTCAGGACTACGAGGGGATGTTCCACCCACTGAGACAGTGTGCCTGAGCTAATGGGAGCTCACCAAAGCCAGCTGGAATGGGACTGAATGAGCATGGGATCAAACTGAACCCTCTGAATGTGGCAGACAATTGGGGCAGACTGAGAAGCCAATGATAATGGCACTGGGACTTGTTTGGCTTTTTGGGATCCTAGTCTATTTGGATGCACACCTTCCTAGGCCTGGATGGATGGGGGGAGGGCCTTGGACTTCTCACAGGGCAGGGTACCCTGCCCTCTCTTAGGACTGGATGGGGAGAGGAGGAGGGTGAGTGGGGGAGCAGGAGGGAAGAGGGTGAAGGGGAGGAAGTGGAAATTTTGATTCCTAGTATTAATAAAGTAAAAAAAATTAAAGTCCAGGTGTGGTGGCACACACCTTTATTCTCAGCATTTGAAAGGCAGAGACAGGTAGATCTCTGTGAATTTGAGGCCAAGTTGGTCTATAGAGTGAAAAACCAGCAAAGGCTACATTGTAAGACCTGTCTCAAATAAGACAGATCAGGCAGAGCGTCATTGCGAGTTCAAAGCCAGTGTAGTTAAGACTTCCAGCCCCACCCCTACCACAGGACTACACAAGACATAGCTCGAAAAAGGAAGGGGGAGAGAAGAAAGAAAAGGAGAAAGACTGCCCAGAGAAAACACATCTGTGGTTTAGATATGACAGATTCTATCTGTTTCTTCTTCAAAGGCTGCTGGAGCCCCAGATGTGCTTGGTCACATGACCTCATATGTAGTAGCTTCCCCATTTATGGAGTGTTTACGGGAGTTAGCCACTTGCCAAGAGCTTTACATAGCTCATTTAATTCTCTCTCTCTCCCTGGTTTGTGTGCTTTTTGTTTTTACTAAGTGTGAGAGTGTATGCGTGGAGGTGGACGGCTGCACGTGTGCCTCGGTCAAACTTGGGCCATCAGGCTTTGTCAGCAAACTCTTGCCTGATGGACCATTTCACCAACTCACATTCGGGGAATCTTTGGAGGTTAAGAGAGCAGGCACATGCCATCACATCCAGCGTGCCACTGCAGTTTTAGGAAGCTATTAAACCTGTCGTGGTGGCTCAAACCTGCAATCCCAGTACAGGAGGCAGAAGCAAGTTCAAGGTTGGCCTGGTTTATACATTGAGTTCTAGGACAGCCAGAACCACCTCATCACACCATGTCTCAAAACGTCAAACCAAAGCAAAACGGGAGATATTTTCATACCTAATTTAGAATAGGGAAGTGAACCAACCACCTTTAGTAAACTTGTCAAAGATCACACAAGAAAAACTCGAGGCAGGACTTAAAGCTAGGCCAATTCATTTTCAAACCAGTGCTTCGAGTCAGCATGCTGACGCACACCTGTAATTCCAGCATTTGGGAGGTGGAGGTGGGAGGACCAGAACTTCAAAGTCATCCTAACTGCAGGGAGTTTGAGGACCAGCCTGGGCTACATGATACCCTATCTGAAAAAATAAATGAATTTATCATCTTTTGCTTCCTGACTACAGATCCAGTGTGACTGGGTGTTTCAAGTTGCTGTCAAGACTTCCCTACCATGAGGGACCTGCACTGCATCAGATGTTCCCGGCCAGCCTTAAACTGCCATGTAGATGAGGATGAACTGCCTAAGTCCTGCCTGCTCCTGTCAAGTGCTGGGATTCCAGCTAACTCCCTGGTTGAGCAGCATGATGACATCAATGACTTTAACCAAACTGTGAATGAACCCCAAAAGTGACTTCAGACGTTGTCTGGTGTCTCTCCTAAGTCTCCTCTCCTTTCCATTTGCCCAGCTATGAAACACGGGTGTGCCCACAAGGCCTGTGAGTGGCACTCCATCCAGGGACAGAATGGTTATTTGAGTCAATGTTCCCCCCTAAACTCAGGCATTTGAACATTGGTCCCAGTTGGTGGTGGCATTTGAAGGGGTGACAGAGAGGTGTGGTCTTGTTGGTAGAAGCACATCGCTGTGGGCAGGCAGGCTTGAGGGTTTACCTCATTACCAGTTTGTTCTCTCTGCTACTGTGCCTCTTGCTTCCAGATTCTGCCTGCCTGGCAGGATGAACTCCTTTCTCTGGAATCACAAATAAACACTCTTCCTTTACCTTTCCTTTTTTTTCTTTTTTCTTTTTTAAGACAGTGTCTCTCTACATAACCCTGGCTGTCCTAGAACTCACTATGTAGACCAGGCTAACCTCAAACTTACTGGGATCTGTCTGCCTCTGCTCCCTGAGTGCTGGGATCAAAGGTGTGTGCTACCATACCTGGCTAAACTCTCTTTCTGGAGCTGTCTTTGGCCATGGTGTCTTATCACAGCAACAGAAAATTAACTAATACAGATGAGATGTCCTCGGTGATGAGATGAGACTAAGAAGAGGGAATATTAGTCGGGCTGCTTGGCCGACCATCCCTATAACTTCAGACTAGCCTGAGGATCTCAGGCTGTGCAGCCGTGATAAGGACTCTCACTCTAAAAGGGGCCTGAGTTGAACTCTCAAGAGATGACTTGGTATTTGTTCTACAGTATGACTTAGTGGGTGGGTTTTCAAACACCATACCGACCAAGGCATGGCCACTCCGGGTGTATCATGCCTGCCTGCACCTCGCGACTCTCCTGAGGGCTCTAATGTAACTCCCTGAACACTCAGGGAGAGCCACATGAGACACAGGAAACAACTTACAAATCTGCAGCAGGACAAGCCCTGGAGCTCTCATTGGTTCCCTGCTTAGTCACTCCCATGCCTAAGTTTATGTCCCTGCAAAGTGAAGTTAAAGGCTGCACAGATGGCTCGGTGGCTGAGAGCACTGAGGGCTCTTCAGAGAACCACAGTTTAATTCCCAGCGCCACATGGTGGCTAACACCTGTCTATAGCTCCAGCTCTATCTGATCTCCTCTTCTGCTCTCCATGGGCAAGGCACACACATGGTACAAAGACATACCTGCAGGCAAAACACCCACACACATGAAATAAAAATAAATACATCTTTTTTTAATATTTATTTATTTATTATGTATACAATATTCTGTGTGTATGCCTGCAGGCCAGAAGAAGGCACCAGATCCCATTATAGATGGTTGTGAGCCACCATGTGGTTGCTGGGAATTGAACTCAGGACCTTTGGAAGAGCAGGCAATGCTCTTAACCTCTGAGCCATCTCTCCAGCCCTAAATACATCTTTTTGAAAAATTCTAAAAATAAAATAAAGTTAGTAGGAAAAAGTTTTGTTTCACTTCAGTAAAAAAAAAATGTTAGGGGCTGGAGAGATGGCGCAATGGTTACTTGTTACTCTTACCTGGGTTTGGTTCCTGGCACCCAGCTGGGCAGCTCACAGTCATTTGTAACTCTACTTTCAGGGTGTATGGCACCTCCTTCTGGCTGGCCCTCTATGGGCCCAGGCACTCACATGGTACACATTCATGTATGCAATCAAAATATTCACACACGTAGAAAAGAACATTTTAAAAAAGAAAGAGAACAAGGCATAGTGGTGCTTGCCTTTAATCCCAGCACTGCAAAGGCAGAGGCAGGAGAATCTTTGTGAGTTCCATACCAGCCTGGTCTATGTAGAAGGTTCCAGGATAGCCAGGATGACATAACGAGATCTTGTCTCAGAGAGAAGGGAGAGAGAAAGAGAGAGAATATGCACAAAAGCAAGCTTATATTCTCTTTAAAATAATTGATTAATTAAACTAGTGTTCTGTACTTGGACATTACTGTTTTTCAGTTGGGAAACAAGATGGCCCATAAAAAATTCTCTATCTTCAGGTTAGCTATGAGAACCTGAAACCAAAGGACAGAGAGAATTTTGTTCATTTGTTTTTTTGCTTACCCTTCCACCCCTCCCCAACAAACATAGTAGGTGTGGGACCCAGGAAAGAACCTTTTTTTAAAAAAATCAGAATCTTAATATGTATCCAAGGTGAGTCTTCAATTCAAGATCCTTCAGCCTCCTCTCTCTTTCTCTCTCCCCCTCCCCTTCTCTCTCTGTCTCTCATGATTTATTTTTACTTAATATGAGTTGGTGTTTTTCCCATATGTTTATCTGTGTGAGTATGTTGGATCGCCTGGAACTGGAGTTACAGATAGTTGTGAGCTGCCATGTGGGTGCTGGAAACTGACCTCCAGGTCCTCTGGAAGAACAGTCAGTGCTCCTAACCACTGAGTCATCTCTCCAGCCCCTAATCTTTTTTTTTTTTTTGTGGAGGGGGCAGGGCTTAAGACAGGGTTTCTCTGTGTAGCTCTGTTTGGCCTGGAACTCATACTGTAGACCAGTCCAGCCTCAATCAGAGATCTGCCTGATTCTGCCAAGTGCTGGGATTAAAGGCGGACGCCACCACCACTCAAGTCCTGGGGTAACAAGTGTACCTTATTACTACCCTCTGGGAGGGCCCATTTTGATGATCCAAAGGTTGTGCCTTGGTAACAACAGAACTGGATCTGAAAGGTCTTTGCTCTGGTCTCAGTTTGTCCAAATAGAACAAAAACTTTTCTCTAAGTCTATGTGCCCTGCCCTCTAGTGGTGTTGGCTGTATACTACAAGAGTGATCTTGAATGGATTTAAAGTTACTTCTTGTTCTAAGTCCTTTTCAAGACTGGGACGTGCACTTGCCCTTATCTGAACTTTAGAAAACTTCTTGGCTTTGTTATCTTGGGGGTTGAACCCAAGGCTTTGCGCGTGCCAGCCGAGCAAGTGCTCTACTAACTTTAAGGTGCTCTTCTTACTTAGTATAGAACGAGACCCTGGAGCCTGAACTTTTGTCAAGCACGCTGGGTAGCTCTGATGCACAGATATTCAAGGTACATCTTGAAAAGTAAGTCTTTGGGGTTCAGGGAGGTATAACTCCGTGCCAGATGGTGCGCCCTGCATGAATAAAGTCCCACCACGACCTTTACTGATAATAATTAAAATAAGGCTGTGTAATTGTCCTCCCAATTTCCTCTCCCTCAACTGTTACTCCTGAATTGCCACTCAAGCACCCTTGGGCTTTGGGAATATGGGGTTGAGAATTAGTTACTTCCTTTGCCTACTTCAATACCGTGTTTCCAGAAGTACCCATTTTGGCTAGTCACTGGGGGAAATGGCAGCTGCCTGTAGGCCACCAGCCCATGCCAAGTGAGGTCAGCAAGAAAGAAGCTGGCAGTGAGTGTGCTAGCTGTGGGTCTGGTGGATCGGTGCTGTGCTAAGTGATTTCAAACCATCCCTTCTGAAAACCTTACTCGAAACCATACTTTATTATTTACACTGTTTTGTAGATGAAGGAAGTATTGCTACGTGCACTGCTAGTCAGCACTGGAATTTGAATGTTTGCCTGATTCAGTTCTCCTCAGCAAGGGTGGATTTGGACTCCCCAGAGGAAAATTGGGGACATTTCTGTTAGTTATAACTGGGATCGGGATTGTGTGCTACTGGCATCTAGGACAGAGCACAGTGCAGCCATCTGCATAAGAAGTCATCTGGCTAAACATATCAATAGTGCTAAGGTTGAGAAATCTCAACCTGAAACTATGCTCTTCGCCTCGAGGTCGGTGAGAGGTTAGAGAGTCGGATAAAGTGCAGAAGGGCAACCACTGGGATCTTGAATGAGGAGGGAATGGGACTCTTATGCTAGGGATAATGGAGAATAGGGCAGCTTGTTGAGACTCCTCTTTCTTCCAAGCTTGGCCAGAGCCCTACTCAATTTCCCCTAACCCTGCCAAGTCAGTCCTGGGACTTCACACTAAGTTTGTCCTGGAGTGACCCTGACTCCCAGCTCAGAGCTGGAACAACATATTTACCTGGGTCTTCCCGTAGGAATTCCCAGAAGACAACCCTGGCTTCCAGGACTGATGTGTTCCACCTGCAGTACCTGAGCTAACAGAATGTTGGCACATTTCCAGAGGGAGGGGGTGGGCTAAAAGGAAAAGATATGTGGCACCTAAGAAGTTAGAAGTGGAGTGGGCAGGCCAAGGCAAGAGGACCCGGTCAGCTACCGGACCTAGGAAGGGAAAGAGCAACTGAAACAGCGAGTTAGGAGCAGCTGGTACAGGAAACAGGGTCTGATCCACCAGGCTTGCTTTCCACAACCTTTCCTTTTCCCTAGGCTTGGGCTCAGTTTCCCTGTACCATCCCCAGGAGTCTACTGGAGCACCCACACTCAACGAGCGATAGAATGTACCAGGCTCCCCAAGAGTGGCCTCACCAAACTCACTGTGCTGACAAGAAATATCTCTGGTTCCAATCTCCTCCGAACTCTGAAAAACTAAGATGCTGGGGGGAGGTGGCAATCCTGGAGTGATAGAGAAAAGACCAGGAAAGTATAACGCCCCCACCCCCATGATTGGGGTTCCATTTCCTTCCCTTACCACCCATGCGGGGTGTGGGGGGGGTCAGAGAAAAGGAGATGGAGAAGGACAGACGGGAAGGAGGTGGAGAAGGATGTGGTTAAGACTGATGCTCCCCTGGGGTCGAACAATCAGCTGTTACTAGGGCCGGAAGACAGGAAGTCTCCTTAAAGGCACACTGTCCTGAACGAAGAATTGAGGAGTTTGAAGGAGCTAGCAATCAGCTAGTGGATGGAGCCCATACTTAACGCAGTAACTACCTCAGCTCCCCTCTCATTTGTCCGCCTCAGTTGCCCGCACCCTCAATTTGGAGATGATACAAAAGTCATGAACCCCAAGCCAGAAGTTTCTCTTTGGGGGTGAGGAGGGAGTGATGAGGTGGTCCCAGGCTTGTCTCTTTAAATAATCAATTCAGCAGCTTTTGCCAAGTCATTGGGTTCATTTCAGTTTTTGCCCATCCCCCGCTCTTCAGACTGATTGGCCCCTGGGGAAGCAGCAGCCTCTTCATTGGTCTCCACCTTTGAAATCACTTCCCTAAAGTAGGCCTGGAGTCAGTGAAGCCCTTTGGAGGGTGGGACTGACTAGGTGTTAATCAGACGGTGGGGTTTCTGGCTAGTATTACTTAGCCACAGATCGTCCTCTAATCTCTAAACAGAAGCCTTCTCTCTAAAGAGAGGGCTGTGCTATTAATCCTTTGTTAGGAAGCTGCCCCTTGAGAAGTCGTGGGCTGTTGGGCGACTAGGACGAGACAGATTCCTTTCGCTAGACCCACGAAGGGTATACTAGCTCCCTAGAGAAGACTGGGGCTGTGCGGGTGACAGTCGTCCCTATACCCCGAAGCACTAGGGAGTTCGGTTGCATCTGTGGCTGACTTCCATCTTCAGCTCTGCCCACTCCTGCTGCTTCTCGAGCTCCACCTTTCTTTAACTTAGGCCTTCTGTGGAGGCTGGTGAATCAGTTCTGAGGTTCTCTAAAAGAAATTCCAAGAAGGAGGGGTTTTAGCCCTTTAAGGACTTCCCCGCGACCGATTCAGAGATCAGTTTAAAAATGCCAACTCACAGAGCGCGCTGCATTCTGGGAAGCCGAGTGTCACCGTAAAGAACTTCATTGACCAAGATGCACTGAAAAGCACACGCCTTCACTTCCTTCTGCTCTTTAAATTGTGGCTTGACGTAGAACTGGTCTAAGCAAGTGGCCTAGGCCGAGGGCTAGCCACACCTTTTCAGCTATTGGCCAGCTGGTCAGTTGTTGGGCGTGGCTTAGAGCAGTTCCTCCGGGCGAGGGGGTGGCCTCCTTGCCAATCAGAGCCCAGACGCCGGGAGGGGCGGGAGTAAGCAGAGGTGCTGGCGCCCCCCCCCCGAGTGGGTGGGGTCACGTTGCCCAGCAGTAGGCGGTGATTGGCCCTGGGAGATGACTTCGTAGCTCGTGCGTCACCACGCCGCCAGCTGATCGGAGACTGGAGCCGGTGTGTGCTGGGCGCTGGGAAGAGACAGAGCGGTCGGCCGTGCGGAGAGGGCGCAGTGATTTTGCTCCCCTGTCCTCAGCAACCCCCCACACCCAGCATCAGGTGGGTGTGATCTAGGGGCCCGGTCATTCCGGGGGAAATCGCGGTAACAGGGTAATGGGGGAAAGTAGGGTCCTGACGACCACACCCTGCCCTTCTGGGGGAGGGGAGAGGGGGCGGCGGGGACGGGGACCCTCCCGGGAGAGGGGTCTGGACTGGCCCGAGTAGTGTGTCTGGACGTTTAAAGAGAGGGTCCCGGACAGGAATCATGGAAGAAGGTCTGGAGAGGTAATTGGGGAAGATAAGAGGCCGGAGGACTGGGGGCGTCTAACCCCGACGGCCTCAGATTTGAGGATCCGGGAGCTGACCATTTAGCCAGGGGAGAATCTGGGAGAGCGACTGGTGTAGAGGTGCACTGCCTCTACCGGCGCTGACTGGGGCAGGGCTAGTTCAAGTCCCTGGCAGGGAAGGGGTCCCTGGGCGGGCCAGCCCCTCCTCTCGTTCCCTCCCGGGGATGTTATGTAAGGGGGGAGGGGAAAGGAGTAGGGGGCGGCGGTGCGGAGGCCTTATGCAACCCAAAGGTTAGGGTTTCACCGTGGTTGGGCGGAGGTTGGGGGGGCGGACAGGAGGAGGGCCTGGAAACTCTACCCGCACCCCCCCCCCCAGTCTAACTGGCCGTCTTGGACAGAGAGAAGGTCACCTTTGCACCTCCCCCCAGTATGTCCGGTGGTGAGGCCCCTAGCCCCGGCTTGGCCATGACCGCCTGGGAAGCCGGCTGGCTGGGTGGGGCGCCTGGGTTAGTCATCGCTGGGCTCCCTCTCTCCCCACCTTCTGGCCAACTCTTGGCCCCTCCCCACAGCCTCCGGCGAGGCTAACGTCCCCACCTCCCTCTGGCCCTAGTTTCAGCCTCCAACTCATTTGGCCTGTCATCCTGGCTGTCAGAGTAGACTAGAAGCTGTCATGGTGCCAGAGGGTTGATGGAGCAGCTGGTCAGAGGGTCAGTGCCCTGGGCCCACCCCGCCCGGCAGCCAAGGGCACCTGCTTGGCACAAACTCTCAGCAGCCAATGAATCCTGTAGCTGAACAGAGCCATCTCGGGCAGAGAAGAGTGGACAGAAACTGATCACCTAGGAGAAGGAAGATACCACAAAGTTTGTGCTTCCCAAGAGGCTTTTGGAATTTGAAAATCTCCCACCTCACTGAAATCTTTCCACCCCCTGAATTTAGAAATCCCAAGGCAAAATCTCCTTGGCCCCTCATCTGGCAATGGCCATGCCCTTGGACTGCCTGTGCAGAACCACCCTCTCCAGCTCAGCCCTTTAGCCTGCCACGCCCCCAGCCCCCTCCCTGGACCATGCTGCAGGGCCCCGGCTTTTCCTGCTGATTCATGCGTTGGAACTGTGGGGGCGGGGCTTGGAACTTGGAACAAAGTTCAGACGCGGAGGGGCCGGCAGACAGCCTGGAATTCATACCAGATGTACCCGGAATGTGCAAGCGGAATGCCTGGCATCTCAGAGTCCTGAGGAAGCTGCCCAGCCACCCTGCCCATGCCTCCCTCCCCTTCTGCCGATGGTCAGCTGTCCTCTCCCTCATACTCCTCAGTATGAGCCCCTGCTGACCTTCCAAACTCTAGCTCTCCCCCCCACCATTCTCACCCTCCACAAACCCTCCTTCCAGCTGAATTCACTATAGGAGCAAATCAGTCGAGCTGATTACAGAACTCAAAGCTCTGGACCCGAAGTACAATTTTTCATTTGGTTCCTGGGTTCTAGACCTTGCCCTTTGAATGCTGAAGATGCTGGAGTCCTCAGTCGGTTGCCAGGGGTTGCTAGTGCCTGTAAAGCTGGGCAAGACAAGTGCATTTAGAAGCCTCTTGCTTCTCACTCAAGAGCCCCCCATTAGAAGATATTGAAAGTCAATAGAGCTAGTGGGTCATTGTCGCTGCTACCCAGCCCTATTCCAAGCTCTCCTGTTTTTCCTCCCTTCCACTTAGGAACCTGTGCCTCCCACACCCTCACCTGGCTGAGCCGCAGTAGTTCTTCAGTGGCAAGCTTTATGTCCTGACCCAGCTAAAGCTGCCAGTTGAAGAACTGTTGCCCTCTGCCCCTGGCTTCGAGGAGGAAGAGGAGGAGCGGAGCGACTTCTTTGCCTATCATCTGGAAGGTGACAGAACTGGGGTTGGGAAGGGCTCACTGCTGGGGTTATGGTTTTAGGGAAGGGAAACTCTGGTGCTTTGGGGAGCTCTTACCCACACTGGCCCAGCAAAAGGTTCAGGTTAAAGTCCCTGACTAAATCGGGGACTAGGTGGCTCCACCTCCCCATGTTATTTGATCTTTGTGTCAATGGGGAGAAACAGAAGGAAAGTCTGTCTACCTGTCTAACAAGACTTCCTCGTAGGCCTGCCTTTCGTATCTCTCCCCACCCCCCAACTTTCCCTTCACACAAGCTCCAAAAGGAAATGTACTCACGGGAAAGGTGACACCAAAATTCTGATCTAAATAGTCATCTGTGCGTTTACCTTTCTCTGTATTTTTTAGATTGGTCCAGATTTTGGTTTTAGGGGTACTTACCTCTATGGGAGTCTTACACCTGTTTCTTTCTCCTCCTGTGCAATGGGGAATCCCATAGATGAGTAGGCGGAAGGGCATCAGAAGTCCACCTGTGCTGACTCAGAGCCAGGCTCCTCTCTTCCTGTGGGTGGAAACCAAACAGCTCCTCATCTTAACTGTTGTCCTCCTCCATGCCCTGACTAACCCAGCTCTCGGGACTGGGGTGGAGGGAAAGGTTAGAGTTAAGACCAATGCAAGGAGCTAGTGGGAGGCTGGACCTATGCTGGCTGCTCATCACACAAGGGTGACCCAAGGTTTCCCCTCCACTCAAAGACAGACCACAGCTCCTGACTGGGTCCTAGCAACTGCTGCCATTTATTTCCTGCCTTTGCTTTCCAGGATAGAGAGACTCAGCTCAGTGCTGTGCAGGGAAGGAACTGTCTCCTGCAAGCCATCAGGGGAAGCAGGTTCGATGACAGGAGTCCCTTCTGCTGTCGCTAGCCCTGATGCATTCTCATGCTTGGGCTTGGGCTCTGATTGTGGTTCACCTTTGGCCTAGTCTCCCTAGCAGAAGATGGGTTCAGGGGCTACAGGAAGCCGTTTGTTCTGTTTGGCAGGAGGAGGAGTTCTAGCCCAGTCTCCAGTTATGAGAAATTGAAAGTTATAGGGGAGACTAGATCACATAACCCAACCCTGCTGCAGCCTGAGATGAGGGGTAGGACGGGTGAGGGACCGCAGCAGAGGGGGTGGGGAGGCCGAGTCTGCTCATACCCTGCAACAAAGCCTGCTCTGTCCCTCGACATGGCTTTCTTCCCCTCCTCACTTCACTGGCGACAGTGTGTCCCTCCAGCACTGGCTTCATGGCTCTGCTATCTTCTTCCAACACGGAGCCTCAGAGGTGAGGAAGGGCAGCCTGGAAACAGAGGCAGGCAGAAGACCAGTGAACCGGACATTGGTCAGAGGGGCACATAGAAGCCTGGAGAACACCAGGGAAGAGAACAGCCAACCTCAGTGAAAGACAAACTTACCGCCATCTCCTCTCCAGACCTACCTCCCTTGGAGCTGAAGAGCCATAATGAAGTATGGTCCCAGCTCTTCTCTACCCTGCAGTTTCTATAGAAGCACCCTCAAGGAGCATGAGCCACCTCTGAAAGGAAATCATAGCAAATTCAAAGAGGGATTCAAATGCGTAGCACTATGAAAAAACGTATTTTGGGCTGAGGCTGTAGCTCAGTTGGTAGAATGCTTGCTTAGCATGCCCAAAGCCTTGGTTCTGTCTTCTGCCTTGCCTAAAACTGGGCGTGGTGGCACAGGCCTGTAATCCCAGTCACTGGTGGTGATGGCCAGACTCTGCTACACAAAGAATTCTGAGCCAGCCTGGATTACCTGAGACTCTGTCTCAAAAAAAAAAAAAAACAACAACAACAACAACAACAGTCTTTGTTAGTAATTAAAAGAAGGCAGACCTGGCTGAACGCGTTTTTCCCTGATCATGGTAGACAAATGAAAGCCAGAAGAAACTCCTGTGCATTGTGAGTAGCAGTATCAAACACTGGAGGAGATATCTTTTGGCCTTGTAATTTTGTGTTTAAGAACTGTATCTTAAAATCAGGACTTGGTTATAAAATGTTCATCTAAGGGTTGCAGTAGAGAAAAAATAGAAAGCTACTGCTTATTTGGAAATCCATTCCTTTTCTGTTGTAATGAAAATTTGCAGGAGGGGATTGCTTAAGTGAGTTATATTCATCCCGATGGTAGAGTAGTGCACGGCCATCCAAAGTCATGTAGAAGAAAAATTGACTGGAAAGAAAAATGCTCTTTGAATATTAAAAAATTATTAAAGTATGAGTTTGTGACCTTAATTTTGTTTTTAAACAATCTGTTTTTAAAATATGAGTGCATACTTGTAATACATAGATTAAGAAAAGACTGAAAGTAGACCCAAAACATTAAGAGTGGTTATTTTCGGATGGTGGGATAGAACAATTTTCCCCTTGTTTTTCCTCATTCTATGTTTTCTATATTAATTGTATATTGCTTTTATATGTTAAATAAATTGCAAAAGATAAATGTAAATTTTAAGTTTTTACTCTTTTATGTGTATGAGTGTTTTGCTGGCATGCATGTATGTGCAGCATTCTCATGCCTGGTGCCTCCAGAGGCTGGTAGAGGGCTTAGAATCTCCTGGACCTGGAGTTAGGCTGCTGTGAGCTACCACGTGGGTGGTGGGAATCAAACATAGGTCCTCTGCAAGAGCAGCCAGTGCTGTCTGCTGAGCCACAAATCTCTTCACCCCCTCTATGTAATTTTTAAAAGAAGATTTCTATCATGTGCCTGTATGGGCACCTGAGTGTGGGTGTCTGTGGAGCCAGAAGAGGGCATGACATCTCCAGAGCTGGAGTTACATGCTGTTATGAGCCCTCTGATATGGATGCTGGGAACTGAACATGGGTCCTCTACAAGAGCCGCAAATGTTCCCGGCCACTAGAGCCCTCTCTCCAAGTCCTCGATGTAATTTTTTTAAATTTTGGAGAATTGGGTGTAGGGGAATGGACTGTATCTAGTGCCCTGGTGAAAACGTTTGCTTGGGGTACCTACTGCTTGAACATGTGTGGGGGTGGGGTGAGTGCTGGGAATCACACCCAGGGCCTTCCCTGTACAAGCTAGGCAGGCGCTCCTGCCGCACTCAAGTCAGCCCTGTTGAGCTTCATTCTTTAGTTCTCTGAATCCACCCACTTGCTCTGCACACAGGAAGCGTTCCTCCGACTTTTGGCTGTCAGCCAGCTAAAGAGGTGTGGCTCAGAGTAAGAAAGAAGGAAAATGCTCCAAACTAGTCACTCTTCAGGGAATTCAGGGTTGGAGAGAATGTTCCTCTTAAGGCCAAACGTCTAGGGTTGCTACCGCGGGTGTTGATCTCTTTTGAGTCGGCCTTTTTCTTGAGGCTTGGGAAGGGGAGAATAGTATATGATAGGGATTTCCTGTGTCTCCCCTGCCTAGTAAAGATCCCCAGCGTCTGGGGGCAGAAACTCGGAAAGGGATCCCCCAATGAGCTGCCCCAAAACAGGACACCCCCGTTTGGGGAGTACTATGTAAGGGAATTACAGATGGGCAGAGAGCACCTCTGCCTAACTGGCCATGCACTCAGGTAAAGGTGAGGTGGTGCAAGGTTTGGACCCTCGGGGCTTGGGTGCGCTGCCCTTCTATCTTCACAACTGGGTAAGGATGACCAACCAGTAGGTGAGAGAAGAGGAAACCAGAGCAGGTGAAAGTTAGTGGGCGGAGCCCCATACCTGTCAGGTAAGGCTAGATAAATCGCTTTCTGGAACTCTGAGGGGTTTGGAGACTCGTGGCGTTGGAAAAGACTTCTAGTGTTGTGCAGGAAGGCCTCTGAACTCGGTTGCCGAACTTGATGCCTGGGAGCCCCCAAACCGCAATCCCCCAAGCAGGGCCAGGACGCCATCGCTTCTATGGCTCCACGGGTGGTGGCCCCACAGCTGCACCAATCACTTGCCCAGCCGAGAGATAGGGGCGTGGACAAGCTAGGGAAAGTTACAACAGGTTGGAAAGGCAAGACAGGCAAGGAAGCCCCTGGCAACAGCCAGATACCGACTCCGCTGGGGGGGTCCTTCGAGGTCCCGGACACCAGGCACAGGAATCAAAGACACAAACTGAAGCCTAGCTGACCTGCCAGACCATGGCATCCTGGGAACTCCTTGTGGTTGGTGCCTCCTTCGCAGCATTTCGGGGGCTGCACTGGGGACTGCAGCTGCTGCCCACCCCGGAAACTGCTCGAGACCTTTGGATGTGGCGGAACATTTTCGTTTCGCTGATGCACAGCCTTCTCTCTGGAGCAGGGGCGCTGGTCGGGTGCGGAACTTGGGGACTGACGAAGCACTGAGGGGCGGAGGTGGAGATGAGAGCGTGGAAGACTGAGGTTGGAATTCTGGGTGGGTACCTTTTAGAACAGATGTGAGGTCTTAAAGTCTGGAGCTGGGTTGGGTTGCGGACAGGTGAGAGTACCAAGGGAAGAATGGTTCTAGGTCTTGGAGAAATTAACCCTAGCTCCCCCGGTCTTCCCCAGGCTATGGCTGTATCCTCAGATGGTCATCGACCCGATTCATGGCCACCCATCGTGGGCAGTGGTCCTAGTAGCAGTGTCAGTGGGTGAGTGTACAGACAGGCTGGGCCCCCGGAAGGCGGTGCTGAAACAGGAATCCTAGGTCCCTCCCCCTCTTTGGAATGGAGCCCGTATTGGTGGAGGTTTGCTGTGAGGGATTAAGGACCTGAGGAAAGTGGTACTTGAGACTCTTCTCTAGGCCTTGCTCTGAGCTAGGACCCTAATAATCCTCTGCCATGCCCACAGGTTATTTCCTGGCGGATGGAGTTGACATGCTGTGGAATCAGAACTTGGCCCAGGCCTGGGACCTTCTCTGTCACCATTTGGTGGTGAGACACTGAAGGGAGAGGCCAGACAGAAAGGAAGCACTCCCAAGTTTAGAACCCAGCCCCGCTTCAGCCTTCTGTCCTCTGACTTTCCCATAAAGCCCCCTGTAAACCCATCTTCCCAGTCTTGGACTGAACTGGAAGGAGGTTTTGACTGCTAGCCACAGTTTGGAATCTGGGCACTATGGAAGAGGTTTGGATCCCCACAAACATTCAGCTGGTCATGAAAACATTGATGCAGAATGTTGCTGAGAGGGGGAGTCATGGTATAGGCTGTGGGAAGGAGGCAGAAAAAACGAGGATTGAAAGCTGGGGTGTGCTGTGCAGTCAGTCTAGGTTCAGGGTGAAATAGCCTCTGGGCAAAGACATGGGTCAGCAGGAAAGTCAGGTTTGGGGGGAGTCTTCTGAAATGCTTTTGTGTCCTCAGTGAAAGGATTAGGGTGATGATCCCGGGACTCGATGGGCACAGGGCATACGAAAGAATGACTTTGAACCTTGTCCCCAGGTAGTGAGCTGCCTCAGCACTGCGGTTCTGTCTGGCCACTTTGTGGGCTTCGCTGTGGTGTCTCTACTTCTGGAGCTGAACTCCATCTGTTTGCATCTGCGGAAACTTCTGCTCCTTTCCCATAAGGCCTCATCCTTGGCCTTCAGAGTAAGCAGCTGGGCCACCCTGACCACGCTGGCCCTCTTCCGCCTTCTACCTCTAGGATGGATGAGTCTGTGGTTGTTTCGGCAGCGCTACCGGGTGTCTCTTGCTCTGGTCATCCTTGGTGGAACTGGGCTGGTCATTGTGGGATCCATGAGCATCTCATTGGGTATCCGCATTCTGATCAGGGATGTCTTGCAGTCTCGACCTCATCCATTTATCTCTGTGCACAAGGAGACCAAGACATATGGCGGAGAGACAGTCACCAGGAACAATTCCACTCTCAGTCTGAAAAACTAGAGAAGTGGAGGTTTCCTCTTCAGTCAGCCCTGAGACTGGGGCCAGGAAGAGTAGATGGTAGCCTTCGCTGCATAGTCTCCTGTGTAGCAAAGCCCAGACTGTATTAGCAGTATCTCAAGACCTTTTCCAGATGACCCACTTCTCTCCCCTTCTCAAGACCCAGGAAGGTTTCACGGAAACCCAAATTACTGCTCACTGAATTCCTTTGCTCCAGCGTAAGGACAGACCACAGGACAGGAGGTTCTTCTGGAATCAGAGAGACCTGGCATGGAGGGCCATTTATGATCAAATTCTGACCTCATTTATGATCAAATTCTGACAGTGCGATAAGAGCACAGGAAACATTATCTGCTGCCAGGAAGGATGCATGTGGCAGTTGCCAGTGAAGACAGAAGCTAGGCCACTGCAATTGTTGCTGATACCTCCGATCTTCTAGGTCAGACTGCAAGTACTGGGATTGTACTAGCCCTACCCTACTGCAAACAGCCTTTCTAATACTTGTGTATCTTCTGACCTAAAAAAATATAATTCTTAGATGAACATGGTCTGTCTCCTAAGGCAGCACAGAAGTCAGAAGCTACAGAAAAGACTTAAGTGCCAAGTGTGATCACCTAGCACTAAACTTTCAAGACAGGATTTCTCTGTAGCTTTGGAGCCTGTCCTGGAACTCCCTCTGTAGACCAGGCTGGCCTCGAACTCACAAAGATCCGCCTGCCTCTGCCTCCTGAGTGCTGGGATTAAAGGTGTGCGCCACTACCTCCCGGCTCTTTCCTGGAGTCTTTCGAAGGCTCTCTCCTCCCTATCTCTGCAGCAAGTCTCCTATTGTGGCTCTCCTCCATTTCTCGTCTGAACATCCGGGTTACAGGACTGCAGAGTACTGAACAGTGGGGGGAGAGAGTGATAACCTTTGATCATCCACAAAAAAGATAAAGGAGCAAAAACCAAGAGGCAGGAGGGGCTTTTAAAAAGCGCTGCTAAGATCAGGTGTGGGTGATGTTCGACTTTAATCTTAGCACTCAGGAGGCAGAGGCAGGAGATTTTTGTGAGTTCGAGGCCAGCCTGGTCTATAGAGTGAGCTCCAAGACAACCAAGGCTACACAAAGAAACACTGTCTCAAAAAACGAAAAACCAAAACCATAAAAAAGTGATGCTAAGAAGTGAAGGGAGAGAAAGACAAAGAGGATGAGGGAGACAGATGTGCACATGTGCACAGATATGTCTGGGTAGAAGAGAGAAAGATTAAACCCCAGGCAGAGGGAGCTTGAGCACAGGGAAGAAGAGTAAAGCTTCAGCAGACATATTGAGAAAGGTTGTTACAGAGGTTAAGAGGAACCCAAATCATAGTGTTAATGAAATGGTCACAAAGAAGGCAGGAAAAAGCCAGGTGGCAGTGGCACATGCCTTTAATCCCAGCACTCAGGAGGCAGAGGCAGGTGGGATTCTGTGAGTTCGAGGCCAGCCTGATCTACAAGAGCTAGTTCTAGGACAGCCTCCAAAGCTACAGAGAAACCCTGTCTCAAAAAACAAAACAAAACAACAACAAAAAAAAAAGGAAAGAAAGAAAAGAAAAGAAAAAAAAGAAAGCAAGCAAGCAGGAAAACCAGAAATAAAGTGGGACAGAAGGGGACCCCAAGAGAGGAAGGCCCAGGTAGTCTAGACATCAGAACCTTGAAAGCAGACCCAGGAGAGATGGAGGCAATAGTGGCAAATGGAGAGAGTAACAGAGAGAGAGAGGTAGAGGTGGAGAAGATGGGGATCAGACAGGGGACTGAGAAGCAGGGACAGGCTGGAGAGGGTTTGCCGTATAGAAACAGGAAGCATGTTGAGCTTGAGATAGGCAGCTGCTGTGAGATGCAGACAGGCTGGCAGAGACTGGCGGGAAGAGGGGGTCAAGTCAGACTAGACCTGCAGGGAAGACAGGACAGGCAGGGCAGAGGAGCATCCTGGGAGTGGGGATAGCATGTAAAGCACTTAGGTAATATCCAAAAGAAAGAAAAGGGGGAACAAAGGAATAAAGAGAGAGGAAAAGACAAAAAAAAAAAAGAAAGAGAAGCAAAGAGAGAGAATGTTGTATGAGATCTCCATTATAGTCAGAAAAACAGGACCAAAGCAGAAAAAATAACAAGGAAAGACTGGAGTCCGGCAAGGTGGCACGCACTGATAATGCTAACACTTAGGAATGACAAGCAGGATGGTCAGGAGTTCAAGGCCAGCCTGGGCTACGCGAAACCCCATCTCAATGAACAAACCAAAGAATCAAAAAAGAAAAAATCGGACATGCCAGCTGCAGCATTACCAAGCGTTCATGAGGTCTTAGGTTCAATGCCCAACACAAAGAACTTTTTTTTTTAATGTAGGATTTGGCAGGAGCTTTGTTTATTGATATGGGTCTGGGTCACCAGGATAATACCATGGCCAGGTGAAGCTGTCCTCAAGACTGACTCCATGCTTGCCATAGATTCTGTCTGCCAGCAGAGGGGAGGAGTTTTAGTGGGGAGAGGACATGAATAAATTGCTATGCAAATGATTTCATCAGTCTATTGTGAAAGTGATTGCTTTGAGTCATCTCTCTTGGCTCCAGTGGTATCCTGGTTTGCAATATGATGTGGGCTGTGGAGGCTTTGACTTGAGACGGTTTCCTGTTACAGATTTCTCTGCCTATCCCCGCTCCCACTTCTGTTTGTTTGTTTTGTGGTTTTTGTTGTTGCTGGTGGTGGTGTTTTGTGTGTGTGTGTGTGTGTGTGTGTGTGTGTGTGTGTGTGTTGGGAGTCGGCTTTATGTAGTGGAGGCTGGCCCTGAACTTTTCTTGATCCTCCTGCCTCTACCTCCTAGTACCTAGGCCTGTGAGTATGGGAGTGTGTCGCCAGACCAGGCTGGGCTACTGGGCTAGCACATTCTCTTTGTGACTACAGATAACTGAGATGTTATAAGATCCTCTATGATCAGAAAACCTAGGGGCCAGGGAGAGGTCTTAGAAGATAACGATACTTGCTGTCAGGCCTGATAACCTGAGTTTTTGGTATTGTCTTTTTTTTTTTTTTTTTTTTTTTGTATAGCTCTGGCTGGCCTAGAACTCACAGAGATCCACCTGATCTGCCTCCCAAGTGCTGGGGTCAAAGCTGTGCATCACCATACTTGTCCTAGCAACCTGAGTTTGATCCTCAAGATCCACGTGATGGAAGAATAGAATAGACTCTCACAAACTCTCCTCTGACTTCCACTATGGCATGAGGCTCCCTTCCCCAAAGGGGAAAAAATGAAACAAAGCAAAACAAAAACAAATGTAAGAATAAAACAAAAGAAAAGAAAAGAAAATAGCAAACCCAGGTCCTTTGTGATGGCTCAGCAAGTAAAAGTGTTTTCTACCAAAGCTGACCACCTGGTGAAGGGGAGATGAGCCTCCCTTAGGTTACCCTTTGCCCTCTACCGGCATGCCATACACATGTGTGTCTACACATACACACCACCAAGAAGTAAAGAAATACATCAAGAAATGTAAGGACATTTTTGATATTAAAATATTTTTTTGGTGAGACAGGGTTTCTCTGTGAAACAATCCTGGCTATTCTGGAACTCACTCTGTAGACCAGGCTGGCCTCAAACTCACAGAGATCCACCTGCCTCTGCCTCCCGAGTGCTGGAATTAAAGGCAAGCACCACCATGGACCAGCTAAAAATTATTATTATTATTTTTTTTTTTAGTTTTTCGAGACAGGGTTTCTCTGTAGCTTTGGAGCCTGTCCTGGCACTAGCTCTTGTAGACCAGGCTGGCCTCGAACTCACAGAGATCCGCCTGCCTCTGCCTCCCGAGTGCTGGGATTAAAGGTGTGAGCCACCACCACCCGGCTTAAAAATTATTTTTTTTAAATATTTATTTATTTATTTATTATGTATACAATGTTCTGCCTACACGTACCCCTGCAGGCCAGAAGAGGGCACCAGGCCTCATTACAGATGGTTGTGAGCCACCATGTGGTTGCTGGGAATTGAACTCAGGACCTTTGAAAGAGCAGGCAATGCTCTTAACCACTGAGCCATCTCTCCAGCCCCTAAAAATTATTATTATTTTTTTTTGGTTTTTTCGAGACAGGCCTAAAAATTATTTTTAAAAGAAGAAATCCAACCAGGTCTGAGGACACATACTTGTAATCCTAGACCTTGGGAGAGTGAGGAGTTCAAGGCTAGCCTCAGGTATGTGGTACATTCAGTACCAGCCTGGGCTACAGAAAAACAGAGAAGAGAGGTGAGAGAAAGGGGAAGACAGAGAGAGAGAGAGAGAGAGAGAGAGAGAGAGAGAGAGAGAGAGGCTCTGGGACAATGGAACTCCAGGGGCAAAGCCCTCTGATTGACTTAAGTGGGTGTGAGTGGAGATGAGAGTAGCGAGCAAGACACTCATGACAAAGATCAATCAATTCAGACAAATTACCTCCGAAACGTCATTTCCACATCAGGATGTTTTGGGTTGAAAGTCAGCCAGACCAACTCAGTGACTATTGATTTCTGCACTTTTCAAGACTGCAGTCTCTGTCTAGGGTGGCGTCGCTTCAGCTTTCCTCTGCAGACTGCCTGCCGCTGAAGTCGCATTGCTGAGCAGGGCCTGCCTCTGATACGGTAGATCACCACATACCTTCTGCAGGGTCTAGACAGGGAGGCCGCTTTCAGTCTCAGGGAGTCTTTCTACAGAGATAAGGGTACAAGTCACGTGTGGTTGGAGCACAACTGAAGGGTGCCTAGAAAGGGCTCCCTGTCTCCCACCACCAAAACCACAAACCTTGGGATAACGTTTGATTCACCGGGGAATGAGTACATGTATTTATGACGTAGCCCTGACCGTCCTGAAATGCACAATGTAGACCAGGCTGGCCTCGAACCTCAGAGATCCATTTGCCTCTGCTTCTCAAGAGCTAGTATTAGAGGCATGGGTCCCCATGCTTGATTTAGTTTTGTTTTATGTGCATGAATGCTAGCCCGCGTGTACTTATTTGCATCATGTGTGTGCCTGGTACCCACAGAAGCCAGGAGAGGGTGTTGGTTGAATTCCTTGGAAATGAAGTCACAAACAACTGTAATCAGTCCAGGGAGGGTGCTGGGAATGAAATTCGGTCCGTGTGCAAGAGCAGAATGTGCTCTTGCTCTTGAGTGACGTCTCCAGCCTCAGATTCCTCAGTTACTCTGTGCCCTCTCAGGCACAGCTGCTCATGCCCAGGAGAACTTCTTTGTCTCCTTGGCCTTCACTGGCCCATCGTGTCAGTCCTGGTGGCTGAGAGACTTGCAGATCCCAAGTTCAGGCAGTGTGAGAGGAGGACAGATAAGCCCTTGGAGCTGGACTGCCACGAACTCACCTGCTTGCTTTAGCCGCTAGTCTGAGCATACTTTGCCCCAACCTCCTGCCCACTCTTCCCCTAAATCTAAATCGTTGCCCAAGCTAAATGTGGCCCTTCCCCCACAGTAATCCAAGTGATTCCTGGACCCCTAGGGAAATGGGAGAGAGAAATTTGCACAGCCTAAGGTAGCTGCAGTAGTACTTCTTTGCTGTATATTGAATCTTAAAAATTCATGCCAGATGGTGGAGGTGCACACATTTAATCCCTGCACTCGGGAGGCAGAGGCAGGCGGATCTCTGTGAGTTCGAGGCCAGCCTGGTCTACAAAAGCTAGTTCCAGAGCCGGGCGGTGGTGGCGCACGCCTTTAATCCCAGCACTCGGGAGGCAGAGGCAGGCGGATCTCTGTGAGTTCGGGGCCAGCCTGGTCTACAAGAGCTAGTTCCAGGACAGGCTCCAAAACCACAGAGAAACCCTGTCTCAAAAAACCAAAAAAAAAAAAAAAAAAAGCTAGTTCCAGGACAGGTTCCAAAGCTACAGAGAAACCCTGTCTCGAAAAACCAATAAAAAAAGAGGCAGAGGCAGGCAGATCTCTGTGTGTTTGAGGTTAGCTTGGTCTACATAGCAAGTTCCAGGACAGCCAGGACTACACAGAGAACCAGAAGAGAAAAAAAAGGTTTTTTTTTTCCTTTGCTGTACAGCACCTTTTATTTTCATGTAGTTCCGTCTGTTGATGATGGTTTAGTTCCTGTGCTTGTTGGTGTTCCTTCAAAAAGTTCTTGCATACACCACTGTCTTGAAAGGTATCCCTTATGTTTTCTTCTAGAAGTTTCAGTGCTTCAGGTTGTAAATTAAGGTCTTTGATCCTCTTTGAATTGGTTTTTAAAATATTTACAAACTGTCAAGCGCAACTATCAGTACTGTGATCTAAGGAAGCAGCGTCATTTTATTTTGTCATTCCAAGTGTTCTTCTAACAGATGTTTATAAAGAACCCACTATGTCAAAAGCAAATGGGGTGAGATGTAATAACAATGAGTAAATGAGCCAGATCCCTGGCCTCGGGAGCCTGCAGCCAGCATTTTGTTGAACTGGGCAAGTGGGAGTCATTCAGAGGATAGAACAAGAATGGTGGATACAGAGACGGGTGATCCAAAGGACCAGTAGCCTGGGGAGGAGCAGACTACATACCGAGGTAGACTTGTTGCATCCTGATATCCAAGGAGCCGTCAGAACCTCACTCAGTACCTTTCCACCCAAGACTACATCCTTTCCAGCTTCTTCCAGGCTGTGCCTAGCAACTACCACAAGCTCACTTTGTGAGTTAGATGCATAGGCCGCCTTCTCTAGCTAGCCCACCCTGTAGACACTCTACACACATGCAGTTAATCACTAAGTTTAGAATGGCTAACACATCCATCTTTTTTTCCATCTCTGCTATCCCGTCCTCATTTGAATAACCACCAGTTCCGCCCTGGATGACAATGGCAGCCTTATAGATATTTTCCTCACAGTCTGTGATTGTTAGAAAGTCAATCTGTCATGTCTTTCCCTGCCTGAGACTATCCAGTGGCCTGTGTGTTTGTGAATGCCTGTGTGTCAGGAACGGGATACTCAGAACCTTGCACGTGTTCTGCCACTGAGATGTATCCCTATTGTCCTTTCTTTTTATTTTAAACACTTATTGAATTTGTTGTTTGACAGTTTCATGTGTGTATACAGCCTATGTAGCTTCCTCTTTAAGATAAAAGCAAAACTCATCAAACGGCCTATAGACTCCAGGAGCCTCCCTTTGCCTTTCTTCACACGTGGTCCTATCTGCTTTACTCTTTGTACAGCTCTCTCGGGTTTATTCGTTATTTAATGCTTCTTTCTCTCTCTCTCCTGAGTACTGGGATGGCCCTTCTCCAGCTTTCCATGCCCTCCATCTCTCCAGCGTCTCCTGATACGATTGAGATTCGATGATGCTAATAACTGGGCTGGGGTTGTAGCTTAGTTGGTAGAGTTGTTGCTTAGCACACACTAAGTCCTAGCCTCCATCCTGAGCACTGCCCGATTGCACAGACCAGGCAAGGTATTACAGGGCTATAAGCCCAGCACTTGAAAAATGCAGGTGGCAGGGTCAGAAGGTCAGGGCAACTCCATCTCTCAAGTTTGAAGCCTGTCTGGGTTATAAAAGACCCCATATCAAAAATATAAATAAATAAAAATAAAAGATAGCATGCACCATTAGTACCAGCACTCTGGAGGCAAAGGCAGGCGGGTATCTGTGAGGCCAAAGTCAGATGGTCTATTATGCCAGGGCAGCCAGAACTGCTAGTGAGTCCTTGACTCAAACAAACAAAATCTGTATTTGCATAGTTGTGATGAATGCAGCACTAGCTCACCCTTGATTGTTGTTTTTGTTTGTTTGTTTTTGAGACAGGACCTGTCCCTTTTCTTTTTTTTTTACATTTTTTTAATGATTTATTTAACTTTGTTTTATATGAATTGATATGAAGGCCTCAGATCCCCTGGAACTGGATTTTCAGACAGTTGTAAGCTGCCATGCGGTTGCTGGGAATTCAACCCAGGTCCTCGGGAAGAACAGTCAAGAGTTCTTAACCGCTGAGCCAGCTCTCCAGCCCACCTGTCCCTTTTCTTTAGGGGAAGGTGAATAGAAAACTCCCGAAAGTGAAGGTCCAAAGAGAAGCCATGATTATTAGCTGGGAAATACTATAAGTGTAGTGTGGCAATGCATAGGAAAATAACCAGTTAGGTCGGTGAAGAACCTTTAAGCCCAGGGCACTTTTGAACTCTCCGTACCCTAAATACAGACATGCTCTGTGACACAGGCTGAAACTGGCCTCCTTGTGAGGGGCAGGCAGGAACAGAATATTCTGTCCTTGTCAGCCATTCTTTGTCACAAGCTTTACAAGAATCTATTGCTTCCTCTTTACAAATTTTATAACATTTATTTGTTTGTTGAGGGGAAGCCTGAGTTTCATAGCCCGTGTGTGAGCATGACAGCACATGCATGTGAACACCACAGCACATGTGTGAACACCACAGCACGTGTGTGAACACCACAGCACGTGTGTGAACACCACAGCATGTGTGTGAACACCACAGCATGTGTGAGCACCAACAACACGTGTGTGAGCACCAACAGCATGTGTGAGCACCAACAACACATGTGTGAACACCACAGCATGTGTGAGCACCAACAACACATGCATGTGAACACCACAGCATGTGTGAGCACCAACAGCACATGTGTGAACACCACAGCATGTGTGAACACCATAGCACGTGTGTGAGCACCAACAGCACATGCATGTGAACACCACAGCATGTGTGAGCACCAACAGCACATGCATGTGAACACTACAGCATGTGTGTGAACACCATAGCACATGTGGGTAGAGTTCAGAGGATAACTTAGGGAGTTGGTTTTTCTCCTACTACTGTGGGGGTCACAAGGACTCGGGGTTAACCAGCCTTGGCAGCAAGGTCCTTTATCCACAGAGTCATCCTGCCAGCCCAACTTTCTCTTTTTGCTTTGTTCTGTCTATCCACTCCAGATAGAGGTGACATTGGCAAATCAAAGAAAGAATTCTGTTCCAGGCAAGCTTGGTGACCTCCTGGTATCAGGGCTGCTTAGGAGGGCGTGGGTAACCTTGGACATCTGTGTTTCTAGGAACTCCACCCCCTGCAGGAATGACTCAGAAAAAAAAAAAATGCATCACCAAAGAGTTCACCCAGCAAAAGTTTACTTCCTGTATGACCTTGGGGGTAGGTGAGTGAGCTTTGTGAGTTTTCATTAGGATTTCATGTGCGTGACAGCTGATCTGCTCCGTGAACAGAATGGAGAAGTCTAACAGAAAAGAAACAGCTACACTATAGTGGACCGCTGCACCTGACTCTCTCTTTCTCCTTCTCTTTCTCTCTTTCCTTTTTTCTTTCTTTTTTCTCTTTCTCTCTTTCCTTCCTTTCTTTCTTCTTTTTTGGTGCTGCTGAGGACTGAACTCAAGACCCTATTTACGGAAGGCAAACACTCTTCCAGTGAGCTACATTCTCAGACCTGTTGTTCTATTTCTTTCTTTCTTTTTAGGTTTTATTTTCAGTTAGTTTTATGTACTTTTGTGAATGTGTGCTATGTGTAAAAAGAAACCTGAGAGGGCCAGAAGAGGGTATCGGATCCCCTGGAGTTACAGGAGTTGTCAACTGCCCTGCACGTGCTGGAAACCGAACCTGAGTCCTTTGCAAGAGCACTGGGTGCTCTTAACCATCTCTTCACCTCCCCAGCCCCACGGTTCTGTTTCTTTATTAACTCTTTGTGGGCTAGAATTATGACTCAGTGGTAGAACATTTACATGCAAGTACTCCAAAGTTCAATTTTCTTTTCTTTTCTTTTCTTTTTTTTTGTTTTGATTTGCTTTTTCAAAACAGAGATTCACTGTGTAGCCCTGGATGCCCTGGAACTTGCTTTGTAGACTAGGCTGGACTCGAACTCACAGAGAACTGCCTGCCTCTGCCTCCTGAGTGATGGGATTAAAGGCGTGCGCCACCACTGCTGAACCTCCAAGTTCAATTCTCAACATCACAAAACCAAGCAGACAAGGACCTGCTAGAGGATTCAGCAGGTGAAGAAGTTTTCCTTGTAAGCCTGAGAACCTGGGTTCATTTTCTGGAACCCATGTAATGGTGGAAGAAGAGAACCAGCTCTCTGACGCTGTCCTCTGACCTCTGCGTGTGTGCCATAAGAAAAGGATGTCCTTCTCAGACACTAATAATACATGAAACTAAAAATTAGGTTAGCAGCTTTTATACCGAAAGTAGTTTTTTTAAATATTTATTTATTTATTATGTACACTATATTCTGTCTGCATGTATGCCTACAGGCCAGAAGAGGGCACCAGACCTCATTACAGATGGTTATGAGCCACCATGTAGTTGCTGGGAATTGAACTCAGGACCTTTGGAAGAGCAGGCAATGCTCTTAACCTCTGAGCCATCTCTCCAGTCCCCGAAAGTAGTTTTTACATGCATCTGCAACAATAACACAGAGAATGTAAAGGGAAGCGTGTTCATCAACGAATAGCATTGAAGTAAAAACAGATACATGGTCAGCTGATTTCAGACAAAAGCATCCAGGCATTTCAACAGAGAAAGAATGGCCTTTTCGGGCTGGAGAGATGGCTCAGCGGTTAAGAGCACTGCCTGCTCTTCCAAAGGTCCTGAGTTCAATTCCCAGCAACCACATGGTGGCTCACAACCATCTGTAATGAGGTCTGGTGCCCTCTTCTGGCCTGCAGGCATACACACAAACTGAATATTGTATACATAATAAATATTTTAAAAAAAAAAAAAAGAATGGCCTTTTCTATCAATTGTGCTGGTGTCTACTGCTGTGATAAACACCATGGCCAAAAGCAGCCTGGGGAGGAAACTTTATTTCAGCTTACATTTCCACAGCATGGTCCATTCCTGAGAGACGTCAGGGCAGAAACTCAAACAGGACCTGGAGGCAGGAGCTGATGGAGTCCTGGCACTGCTGCTTACTGACTTGCTCAGGCAGCTTTCCTATAGCTCTCAGGACTACCAGCCCAGGGGTGGCACTGCCCACAGTGAGCTAGCCCCTCCCCACATCCATCATCAATCAAGAATATGCACCACAGGTTTGGTCACAAGCCAAAATCTGGTGGGAGCATTTTCTCAATTGAGGGTCACTCTTCCAAAACAAATGACTCTAGCCTGTGTCGTATTGACATAAAACCTAGCCAGCATTCTCATGAAAAGAAAACATTTAGATCCCTGCATCACACTCTGCCCAGAAACTAACTTGATGTGAATCATAGTCCTATAAGAGCCGAAACGAATAAAAAAATATTTTAGAAGAAATCAGGAGAAGGGGTGGATGTGTAACCCAATGAAAAACACTTGCCTGACTTGAGCAAGGCCCAGAGTTCTGTTTCATGGAAAAAGACATTGGAAGGTGAGACCATCATGATTTGAGTTAGGTAATGCATTCTAATCATTGTGACACCAAAATTGTAAGTGATAAAAGCAATCAACAAGTTGGACTTTATATGAATTAGAAGTGCTGTGTCAGCAGGGCGATGGTGGCACACTCCTTTAATCCCAGCACTCCGGAGGCAAAGGCAGGTGGAGCTCTGTGAGTTTGAGACCAGCCTGGTCTACAGAGCTAGTTCCAGGACAGACTCCAAAGCTACAGAGAAACCCTGTCTTGAAAAACAAAAAACAAAACAAAACAAAAAAGCTGCGTCATTAAATACCACTGAGAAAGTCCAAAAGAGCTGGGTCTGGTGGCACAGGTCTAAAATCCAGCTACTGGGCAGAGTGAGGAAGGCAATAGGGTAACTTGGAAAGTTGAATGAGGCTCTGTCAAGGCTAGCATGCAGGAGAAATTTCTCAGTGGTGAAGAGCATTTATCCCTCTTGCAGAAGACCTAAATTCAATCCCCAGCACTCACATGGGTGCTCACAACCCTTTGTAACTCTAGTTTCAAGGATCTAATGGTCTCCACAGATATCAGGCATGTGCATGGTACACATACATACATGCAGGGAAAACAACACACATATAAAATAATAAACAGAGGGGCTGGAGAGATGGCTCAGTGGTTAAGAGCACTGGTTGCTCTTCTAGAGGTCCTGAGTTCAATTCCCAGCACCCACATGGTGGCTTACACCCATTTGTAATAAGATCTGGTGCCCTCTTCTGGCATGTAGGCATACATGCAGAGGAACAGTGTATACATAATAAATAAATAAATTTAAAAAAAATAATAAACAGATAAATATTAACAGTAAAGCAGGGGACCGGAGAGATGGCTCAGTAGTTAAGAACATTTGTTCTTACAGAGGACTTGGGCTTGATTCCCAGCACCCACATGATTGCTCACAACTGTCTGTACCCCCAGTTCCAGGGGATCCAACAGATTGTCTTCTGTGGGCATCAGGCACACACGTGTTGTACATATATACATGTATACACTCATACACACAAAATACATAAAATGAATAAAAGGTTTAAAAAAGGAGGCTGGGAGCAGGAGAGACGGCTCAGTGGTTAAGAGCACTGGCTGCTCTTCCAGAGGACCTGGGTTCAATTCCCAGCGCTCATTTGACAGCTCACAACTGTCTGCAATTCCAGTTCCAGGGACCCAACACCCATGGAAAAACATCAATACACATAAAAAAATAAAAAAGAAAGCTGGGAGCCGGGCGGTGGTGGTGGTGCACGCCTTTAATCCCAGCACTCGGGAGGCAGAGGCAGGTGGATCTCTGTGAGTTCGAGTCCAGCCTGGTCTACAAGAGCTAGTTCCAGGACAGGCTCCAAAACCACAGAGAAACCCTGTCTCGAAAAACCAAAAAAAAAATAATAAAAAATAAAAAAAAAGAAAGAAAGAAAGCTGGGCCTATAACTCAGAGGTAGAATGCTTGCCCAGCATGCACTTCAATCCCAAGTACCACAAAAATAATCATGAATACAGACACAGAGACCTTCTAATCCAGAGCCTGGGGGTGTAAATCAGCTGGCACAGCTTACCTAGTATATATGAAGCTCTGAGTTCAATAGCAGCACTGGATAAATTGATTTGGTGGTGCATACCTGTAATCCCAGCATTTGGGAAGTAGAGGTAGAAGGATCAAAAGTCAGTGACAACCTTAGCCACATAGAGGATTTGAGGCTAGTCTGGGCTGCTGGTTTGTATAGGATCCTGTTTCAAAAAATAAAAGAAAGAGAGAAAGAAAAAGAAAAGAAAAATTCTAATAATTGTTTTGGCTCCTGACCTCTGTTAAGAGACTGTGTTCACCAAGTCTCCTTAGCAGGAATTCACCCACCATCTTGTGAAAACCTACCCCAGACTCTCCATCAGAGGCCCTGGGCTCCATATCTGGCCACCACATAGGATATATATATATATATATATATATATAATTAAGTCTGTCTTTTTAAAAAGTGCAGAGCTGGGCATGGGGTGTGGATTGTCTCTATAGTGCTCAGAAACAGAGACAGAGGGATCCATGACCCTTAGAACAGCCTGGAACTCAGTCTCAACAAACAAGAGCAAGGGATCTGAGTAGGCCATGCTTGTAATCTTTTTCTTTTTCTTTGTTACCTTATATATTTGATTGCTTTAAGTACATGTATGTCTGTGAACCACTTGTGTGACTGGTACCCAAGGAAGCCCGGAGAGGGCATTGGGATCAGATGGTTTTGAGCAACCATGTGGGTGCTGGAAATCAAATCTAGGTGGTGAATGTTTTAATCCCAGCACTCAGGAGGCAGAGGCACGTGGATCTCTTGAGTTTGAGACCAGCCTGGTCTACAGAGTGAGTTCCAGGAAACCCTGTCTCGGAAAAAAAAATCAATCAATCAAACAAACAAAAGCTTAACACTGTTAAAAATATTTGTTTTTATTTTATGTGTACATGTGAGTGTCTGTATGTGCACCACATGCATGCAGGTGCCTGTAGAGACCAGAAGGGGGTGTTGGATTACCTGGAGCTGGAGTGAGAGATGGTTATGAACTGCCATATCCAGGTCCCCTGTAAGATCAACAAGGGCTGTTAACCACAGAGCCATCTCTCCAGCTTCTGAACACTTATACAGAACCATAGTGTGACAATCAAACTAGAAAGTTGATGTTTGTACAACAATATTAATGAAACTATAGACTCTGTTGGAACTTTACCAGAACATGGACGTATGTCTAACACACAGTGACTGTCATTACAAGGACTTCACTATAGTGACCATGATAATGTTGAAGCCAAACCCAAACTTGCTGCCATTGCCAGCTTCTCTGCTGGCTGTTTTTTCCGGAGTAATTTCTCTTCCTAAATTTGCTCCGGTCCTTTCTTCCCTCCCTCTCATTCCCATTTCTCCTAACCCCTTCTCTACTCTGCTCCACTCTCCTGACCTCCTTCATTTCCTCCTCTCCACTCTCCTCTTTTAACAAAGTCTTGCTATTTAGCCCAGATTGGCCTTCAGCTTTCTACCCTCCTGCCTCAGCTTCCCCGGTGTTGGAAAATGTTCTTTCTGCATGTTCACTCTAGGATCTGGGTGCATAGCTTAGTGGTAGAGGGCACCTCCAGTTTGTATCAAGTCCTGGGTCCAATTTTTTTTTTAATTTTTTTTTTTTTTGGATTTTTCGAGACAGGGTTTCTCCGTAGCTTTTGGTTCCTGTCCTGGAACTAGCTCTTGTAGACCAGGCTGGCCTCGAACTCACAAAGATCCGCCTGCCTCTGCCTCCCGAGTGCTGGGATTAAAGGCGTGCGCCATCACCGCCCGGCCTGGGTCCAATTTTTAACACTGCAGAGAGAAAAGTAAACAAAAGAGTTTTATCGTAGCAGTTTCAGCTACCTGGAATTACTTTGTGTCTGTTCATTTGCTTAGGGCAAATCCTTCCCACTCACGAACCTTTGCCAGTCTAAAACACTTTCCTCTTTCTTGCAATCCTGGGAAATACTCTACTATGATACATACCCAGTGTTGTGCCTATGTTTCTAAGATTTTTTTTTTGCCCTTAATTTGTCCACAATTCACACTGAATTAATTTTTGTCTATAGCATGAGTTAAAGTGATCATTGCCAGATAGAGGAAAAAGAAAGAAGAGAAGACACAATCAATGAAATTCCCCTAAGACTTTTTAAAATTTTACATTTTCTAGGCTAACTCTTCCCATCTTCCAAAGGAAGATTTTTATTTTAGTTTACTTTTGATTCTCTCTCTCTCTCTCTCTCTCTCCCTCTCTTTCTCTCTTTTTCCAAGACAGGGTTTCACTGAAGTTTTGGAATCTATCCTGGAACTAGCTCTTGTAGACTAGGCTAGCCTTGAACTCACAGAGATTCACTTACTACTGCCCCCTGTGCTGGGATTACTACCATGACTGGCAGGATTTTTATTTTTTGTTTTGTTTTGGTTTTGGTTTTTCGAGACAGGGTTTCTCTGTGGCTTTGGAGCCTGTCCTGGAACTAGCTCTTGTAGACCAGGCTGGTCTCGAACTCACAGAGATCCGCCTGCCTCTGCCTCCCAAGTGCTGGGATTAAAGGCGTGCGCCACCACCGCCCGGCCTCTTTGGTATATTTTTATTTTGTTTTTGAGGTATGGTCTCATGCAGCAAACACCGGACTTAAACCTTACGTAGTTGAGAATGACCTTGTATTTCTTTTTTTTCCACTCCTCATCTCTGGAGACCTTGAATTTCTTTTTGAAAAAAAATTAAATTTTATGTGTATGGGTATTTGGTTGCAAGTATTTATGGGTACCACATGTGTGCAGTATCCATAGGGGCCACAAGAGGTATCAGATCCGCTAGAATCAGAATTATAGACAGTTGTGCGTCGCCAAGTGAATGCTGAGAATCGAACTAGGTCCTCTGGAAGAACAGTCAATGCTCTTAATCACTCAGCCATCTCTCCAGCCCCAGACCTTATATTTCTGATTCTCTTTCCCTATTCCCCTCCTCCGAGGTATATTTCCAGTCCAGATCTTGCATTCTTGACAGCCTTCCCTCTTGTGCTTCCAAGAGTTGTTTGACTCCTTAGTACGTAGTGGGCTCTCTCTAACGATAATGTAAAAAAATGAACAGATGAACAAAAGATTCATTGAGTTGGAGCTAGTACTACGTATCAGCTCTGAATTCAGGAGAATAAATAGAGGAAAAATGTGCATCGTAGGCAAACTTCTTAAAATTGTAATGGTTTTGGGGGGAGCAACGTCAATAGCCAATTAAACATCAATTCTATTAGCGGTTTCTTAAATCGATCCGACTGGAGAGGCTACCTTGGCCACGCCCCTCGCCCAGAAATCCATTATTAGACCCGCCCCCTTGGCTCGGACTGCAATTTCAATTGGGGCTTTGGCTAATCCATCAGAGCATCTCGGTGTCTATTGGGTGAGTTTCTGAACCCGGTTGCGTACTTCCTGGAGTTGGGAACGCGGAGCGGACGTCGTCTTTCCGCCATTGCTCTGCGGGCCTAGCCGCTACCTGAGAGAGGGGCGACAGGTGGGTGGCCGGTGTCCGAGGCTGGGCTGCAGACGGTCGGGTGGGCAGAGTGGGCTGAGGAGCAGCGTCAGGCCCCGGCTGCAAGCGCTCAGCCCGCCCGGCGTGCAGGCCAGGTGGCTCAGGACGCATTCCATTTGCCCCTTGTGGGCACGGGCCTAGCGGCTTAGTTTTGGCTTCCTTCTCCCCAGATTCTTCCGGCATGGCCGGAGTATTTCCTTATCGAGGGCCGGGTAACCCGGTTCCCGGCCCTCTAGCCCCGCTGCCGGACTACATGTCAGAGGAGAAGCTGCAGGAAAAAGGTGAGGGGCGGGTGGGAATCGGACGAGTGGGAACGGCGCGCGCGGGCCGGAACGTGCAGTCGGGTACCCTTCATCCTCAGTAGGCAGATCATCGGGGGTCTGATCCCTTGTTAGCCGTGATTAATTTTTTTTTATTTAGTCAATTCATTGAAAGATTGGAAGCAACAGTTGTTTGCAGGAGCTAGTGTGCGCGCGCGCGTGTGTCTTATAGCAGTGGAGACAAAAGTCCTTTTTGGAGGGCTCCCTTTATGGAGCTTGCTTTACAGTGAAGGAATTGGACAGCATTCACTTCTAAACATCCTTAGGAAAAATGTCAGGTGGTTTGGGGGTTGTAAAATGGCAAGATGCTTGGCAGGGAGTATCCGTGCCAAAGAATTGGGGGGGGGGTTACCATAGGGGCAAGAGTATAACTGTGGAAAGGGTGTGCAGCCCTTTAAACTGAGGTGTCGTTATAGCTCGAAAATGGCAGCAGTTGCAGGCCAAGCGCTATGCAGAGAAGCGGAAATTTGGGTTTGTGGATGCTCAGAAGGAAGACATGCCCCCAGAACACGTCAGGAAGATCATTCGAGACCATGGAGACATGACCAACAGGAAGTTCCGCCATGACAAAAGGGTCTATTTGGGGTAAGCAATAGCCTGGGATAATTTCATGTGGAGTTTGGTGTCTCTCCCCATATTAACAGTGGTGGATAGAGGGACTGTCATATCATATGGAATCTCTCTCTCTCTCTCTCTCTCTCTCTCTCTCTCTCATATTAACAGTGGTGGATAGAGGGACTGTCATATCATTTGGAATCTCTCTCTCTCTCTCTCTCTCACACACACACACACTTTTTCACGAGTTTCAAGAAAGGTCCAAAAGCTACACAGAGAAACCCTATCTCAAAAAAGAAAAACTCGTGCCATAGACCAGGCTGGCCTCGAACTTGATCCTCTTTCCTTTTAAGAGCCTTTTAGTGGCGTGACAGATGAGAGACAAATGGTTGCAGCCTAGTACAGTGAATGTGTTGGTTTTCATACTAAGGGCAGAAGGAAGGTGCCTTCTGAAGGACTGGTGTGGCGGAACTAAGACATTTGAAAGGGACAGTGACAGTAGTGAAGATTGAGGAGTTGAAGGACTGGAGTCCTAGCTTGGGGCTTTGGACTATATGGCAGCATTTTCTGTGGAACGTGTGATCATTTATGGCAATCAGCACGGGTCAGATACCAGAAGACTTGGTCTTCTCTAATGGCCTCCTTGCTCACGTTGCAGAGCCCTCAAGTACATGCCTCATGCCGTTCTCAAGCTCCTGGAGAACATGCCCATGCCTTGGGAGCAGATTCGGGACGTGCCTGTTCTCTATCACATCACTGGCGCCATTTCCTTTGTCAATGAGATTCCCTGGGTTATCGAGCCTGTTTATATCTCCCAGTGGGGGTAAGAAGGGCTGAAGTGTGGTGGATGGGTGGTGGTGGGTGGTGTGGTACTTAGGGGTGGTGGCAGTGGCAGTGGAGGAGCCGTGGGTAGAAACTGTCTTGCCTTCTAGATCGATGTGGATCATGATGCGTCGAGAGAAAAGAGACAGGAGGCATTTCAAGAGGATGCGGTTCCCCCCATTTGATGACGAGGAACCGCCCCTGGATTATGCTGACAACATCTTAGATGTTGAGCCACTGGAAGCCATTCAGCTAGAGTTGGACCCTGAGGAGGATGCCCCTGTGTTGGACTGGTTCTATGACCACCAGCCTTTGAGAGACAGTAGGAAGTAAGTGGAACTATCCCCTGAGGAGGTGGTGGGTAAGTGGTTTGGATCAATGCTTACTTGATATGGGCCCTCCATCTTTTCCCTAGGTATGTTAATGGTTCCACTTACCAACGCTGGCAGTTTACACTGCCTATGATGTCCACTCTCTACCGATTGGCCAATCAGCTTCTGACTGACTTGGTGGATGACAACTACTTCTATTTGTTTGATCTGAAGGCCTTCTTTACCTCTAAGGCACTCAATATGGCCATTCCTGGAGGACCCAAATTTGAACCTCTTGTTCGAGACATCAACCTACAGTAAGTTGTGGAGAATGTCAATTTTTTAAGCACTTTGTATGTATTGAAATCTTGCCTTAAGATCCTTGTCTAGCAATGGAACTAGACTACTCATTTAATTTCCTGTTCTAGGGATGAAGACTGGAATGAGTTCAATGATATTAATAAGATCATCATCCGTCAGCCTATTCGCACTGAGTACAAGATTGCTTTTCCTTACCTGTATAACAACCTTCCACACCATGTCCACCTGACCTGGTAAGATGCCTGGAACATAGCAGTTAAACAGGAGAAAGTTGGTTTCTGGTGTGGGCCCCAGCAGACAGAACTTTGGCTGACTCTTGCTTTCCTTACAGGTACCACACTCCTAACGTTGTGTTCATCAAGACTGAGGACCCCGATTTGCCTGCTTTCTACTTTGATCCTCTCATCAACCCCATCTCTCACAGACACTCAGTCAAGGTGAGAGGAAGTCGCATGTTTTGAGGGGATGGCAGGGAGTGAGAGTCCTGAAGATTGATCTTGGGGTCTGTTGCATGCCGGGCAGGGTTTCTGCCTCTCAGTAACCTCTGCCCTCTTTTATTTTTGGACACAAATTTCCTATGTCTTTCTTGGTGATATTGCACTCTCAGTCCTTTCTTCTTGGCCTCCTCCTAAGTGCTGGAGTTTCAGGCTCCCTTCCCTGAGCTCAGTGGAGCTTAGTGGGAACTGCATACAGTGGGCACCTCCACCTCCCAGTATGGTACTGGGGCTCCTCTGGGAGGCTCTTTAGGATTCTCTTGTCGAGCATCCCAGTCTTCATGGCATGTGTAGTCACTGTGCCTTGTTCCAGAGAGTTTTCTGCTCATCTCAAGTCTGCACTTAGTGGAAACTGAATCCTCGTGAATTTCTCTCTTAGAGCCAGGAACCACTGCCCGATGATGATGAGGAATTTGAACTCCCAGAGTTTGTGGAGCCCTTCCTGAAGGACACACCCCTCTATACAGACAACACAGCCAATGGCATTGCCCTGCTCTGGGCACCGCGGCCCTTTAACTTACGCTCTGGTCGTACCCGCCGGGCTCTGGACATACCCCTTGTCAAGAACTGGTAAGGTTTCTACCTAAGGGTCTGGTAGTAGAGGCATAATATAGGAGAAAAGACTGGGTGGGCAGGCAGGCTTTCCAGAGTGTCTCTAAGGAGAGGGAGGCAAAACTCTGATGGGCTTATTTAACCAGGTATCGGGAACACTGTCCTGCTGGGCAGCCTGTGAAGGTGCGAGTCTCCTATCAGAAGCTGCTTAAGTACTATGTGCTGAATGCCCTCAAGCATCGGCCTCCCAAAGCCCAAAAGAAGAGGTAAGGTGCTGGAGACCCCAGTACAATTTCTGTCGTAAAGTGTCAGTATGCCAGCTTTAACTCTGTTCTTTATTCTTACCCAGGTATCTCTTCCGCTCCTTCAAAGCCACCAAATTCTTTCAATCCACAAAACTAGACTGGGTTGAGGTAGGGCTGCAGGTTTGCCGCCAGGGCTACAACATGCTCAACCTTCTCATTCACCGGAAGAACCTCAACTACCTGCACTTGGACTATAACTTCAACCTGAAGCCTGTCAAGACACTCACCACTAAGGTGCCTTCGTCAGACCTGTGGGCTCTGCTGGGCTTAGGGTTGGAAGCACTGTGCCATCCCTCCTTCTGTGGCCACTGGCGTTAATGGTTCTTTGTGTTCTTGTCCTTCTCAGGAAAGAAAGAAATCTCGTTTTGGGAATGCCTTTCATCTATGTCGGGAAGTGCTGCGTCTAACCAAGCTGGTCGTGGATAGTCATGTGCAGTATCGCTTGGGCAATGTAGATGCCTTCCAGGTGAGGCCAGGTTGCCCAGACCTCTGCCCAGATGAGGAGGCAGGGTGAAGCCTGAGCTGGCTGTGGTGCTGGCCCAGGCTCGAGGTCTGATGGTGGTTTTATTGCAGCTGGCGGATGGGTTGCAGTATATATTTGCCCACGTGGGGCAGTTGACCGGCATGTATCGGTACAAGTACAAACTGATGCGGCAGATCCGCATGTGCAAGGACTTGAAGCATCTCATCTATTACCGCTTCAACACGGTGAGAGCCTGCCCTCACTGCCTACCTTCCCAGATGCTCTTTTGCTTTTTCCTTGCAGTTAGAGCTCTTTCCCCAGACCTCCTGGGAGAGAATCTCTTGACTATGTCGTTATAAACTTGTTGACTCTCTGAACACTTCCCCCCAGACCTACCACTGGTTCCATGCAGGAGCTTCACTTTCTGCTTTGAAGTTCTCCTAAGCTTCCCTGTTTGAGAGCATTTACCCTGTCCCCTCAGCCGCCCTGACAGATGCTCTTCCTTCTCTAGCTCTACCCACTTTTCTCTCTTTTCCTAAAAGAATTGTTCGCTTATGTTTCTGATTTCTGGTTTACTTGTAGGGTCCTGTAGGGAAAGGCCCTGGCTGTGGTTTCTGGGCTGCTGGCTGGCGAGTCTGGCTGTTTTTTATGCGTGGAATTACCCCTTTGCTAGAGCGCTGGCTGGGCAACCTCCTGGCCCGGCAGTTTGAAGGTAAGTGATTTTCTCTACTCACATTGTCTCGTGGCTTCAAAGGTAGATCAGGTGTGCCTGTTGTCGCTTTTTTTGTTGGCATTTGTCGTCTGTTGTTGCTTCTAAGTTTGTTTCTGTTCCGGTAGTGTTCTGGTTCTTGGCCTGCACTGTGGGATTTGAGCTATGGTGCATCTGCAGCAGAAATTCCTGGGAAGCATGGCTGTGACTGCAGTGGCTTGTCTTTTTGCATGTGTGGAGCGTATGGACACTGGTTACTACTTACTAGTTTACTCTCTGGGCCATCCCTTCCCTTCCAGGTCGTCACTCAAAGGGGGTGGCAAAGACAGTAACGAAGCAGCGAGTGGAGTCCCATTTCGACCTGGAGCTCAGGGCAGCTGTGATGCATGATATCCTGGACATGATGCCTGAGGGCATCAAACAGAACAAGGCCCGAACAATTCTGCAGCACCTCAGTGAGGCCTGGCGCTGCTGGAAGGCCAACATTCCCTGGAAGGTAGGCATAGGCACTATCTTCCTCAGGTTAGGATTAGTGTATTGTTAGAGGACTGTCACCCCTCACCCCTCCTTTCTTGGGACAGTTTTACTGTGTTGTCCTGGCTGACCTGTAACCGCAGGCCAGGCTGGCCTCAAACTCAAGAGATCTGTCTGCCTTTACACCACGACACGGGTGTGAAACCCTGTGCTCTACTCCTGTTTTTCATTGTTCGTCATTTCAGGTCCCAGGGTTGCCAACACCTATAGAGAATATGATTCTTCGGTATGTTAAGGCCAAGGCTGATTGGTGGACCAATACTGCCCACTACAACCGTGAACGAATCCGCCGTGGGGCCACTGTAGATAAGACTGTTTGCAAAAAGAACCTGGGCCGCCTCACCCGCCTGTACTTGAAGGCAGAACAGGAGCGGCAGCACAATTACCTGAAGGTTGGGCCTGCTAGGCTGGGTGTGAAGGCAGGGTGGTAAGGGTGGCTGCAGAGTGGGGATCATGCTTTGTCCTCATCTGGATGGTAGTGAGAGACTAACTTGATGTTCACCTTGCAGGATGGGCCTTACATTACAGCAGAAGAAGCGGTGGCAGTGTATACTACCACCGTGCATTGGTTGGAAAGCCGCAGATTCTCTCCCATCCCATTCCCTCCGCTCTCCTACAAGCATGATACTAAGTTGCTCATCTTGGCTCTGGAGCGCCTCAAGGAAGCTTATAGGTGAGGGATGGCTGGGAGGATTCCTGCTAGGGGGATAACAGGAATGGCATTGTGGTCAGAGTCCAAAAAAGGTATAGTCCTTTCTGGTTTAGCATCTTCTCGGGTTCTTACTTACCTTTACTTTTGCTTTGTCAGTGTGAAGTCTAGGTTAAACCAGTCTCAGAGGGAGGAGCTGGGTCTGATCGAGCAAGCCTACGACAACCCCCATGAGGCTTTGTCCCGCATCAAGCGTCACCTCCTCACACAGAGAGCCTTTAAAGAAGTGAGTGAGATGTACCGAGGGCTTTCTTTTGGTCTGTGCTATTTATTCTTGGCATCTAGAGGGTGCCAGGTTGGCTATGTGAATTGATGTGAGCCAGGTTCCTTCTCCCTCAGGTGGGCATTGAGTTTATGGATCTCTATAGCCACCTGGTGCCAGTGTATGATGTGGAACCCCTGGAGAAAATAACTGATGCTTACCTGGACCAGTATCTGTGGTATGAAGCCGATAAACGCCGTCTTTTCCCGCCCTGGATCAAGCCTGCCGACACGGAACCACCTCCACTGCTTGTTTACAAGTGGTGCCAAGGTAAAGCTTTGCCAGACTTACCATCCAGCAGAGGAAGTCTAACCTAGGCTGCATACTTGACTAGGGGGCTGGAGAGATGGCTCAGAGGTTAAGAGCACTGGCTTCTCTTCTAGAGGTCCTAAGTTCAATTCCCAGTACCCACATGGTAGCTCACAACCATCAATAATGAGATATGTTGCCCTCTTCTAGCCTGCAGGCATACATGTAGGCAGAACACTGTATACATAATAAACAAACAAATAATAAATCTTTTTTTAAAAAAGAGTGACGACTACTACTTGGTGGTGGCAGTGGCGCAGGCTTTAATCCCAGCACTGGGAGGCAAAGGTGGGCAGCTCTATGAGTAAAAGGCCAACCTGATCTACAAAGCAAGTTCCAGGACAGCTAGAGCTACACAGAGAAACCCTGTCTCGGGAGGAAAAAAAAGCAAAGCTGATCCTTGTAGCAACCTGGATAGATGGCTGGCTGGATGGATGGTAGAGAGTTTTAGGATGTGTTGAGAGCTGCTATAAAGGAATTTCTTATCTACTATAGCTCTGTCTTGCTTTTTTAGGCATCAATAACCTGCAGGATGTGTGGGAGACCAGTGAGGGCGAGTGCAATGTCATGTTGGAGTCCCGCTTTGAGAAGATGTATGAAAAGATTGACTTGACCCTGCTTAACAGGCTGCTGCGGCTCATTGTGGACCACAACATAGCTGACTACATGACAGCCAAGAACAACGTCGTCATTAACTATAAGGTCCGTCTTGGAGCAAGTAACAACACAGCGTGTTAACTTGTCTGACCCGTTGAGTTAGGATTTGCTGAGGGAGAATGAAGGACCTTGGACCCTGAAGCACCTGCCACACAGCCAGCCTTAGCTTATCTAAGAGTTGTGGTTCTTTTCTTCTTTTTCCTAGGACATGAACCATACAAATTCATACGGGATCATCAGAGGCCTGCAGTTTGCCTCGTTCATTGTGCAGTACTATGGCTTGGTGATGGATTTGCTTGTATTGGGATTGCACCGGGCCAGTGAGATGGCTGGGCCTCCTCAGATGCCAAATGACTTTCTCAGTTTCCAGGACATAGCCACTGAAGCTGCGCACCCAATCCGACTCTTCTGTAGATACATTGATCGCATTCATATTTTCTTCAGGTAAAGAACATGGACAGATCCTGTAACCTGCAGAACACTGAAGTGTGTTCTGCCTGTGAATTGGCTCTTACAGCTTAGTTGTCTAATTGCTGAGATGGGGCTGTAAAGTGAAATGAAGTCTAGAGTGGCGTACTCAACAGTGTACCTTGTCTTAACCTTGTGTAGGTTCACAGCAGATGAGGCTCGGGATCTGATCCAGCGTTACCTGACAGAGCATCCAGACCCCAACAATGAAAACATTGTTGGCTACAATAACAAGAAATGCTGGCCCCGGGATGCCCGCATGCGCCTCATGAAACATGATGTCAACTTGTGAGTCTCAGTTGGGTTTGTAGGATTTAAAAGGACATCAGTCCTATGTCCCGGAAAGCAATTAATATTGAGGAGATTGTGTCTTGGGTAGGAGAAATACAGGCCTGTTGGGTACCTTCTGTCTGGCCTTTGAATGCAGATGTCTCCAACAGACTGAATTGCCTATATGTTTTCTGTGACAGGGGTCGGGCAGTGTTCTGGGACATTAAAAACCGGCTGCCACGATCAGTGACTACAGTGCAGTGGGAGAACAGCTTTGTGTCTGTGTACAGTAAAGACAACCCCAACCTGCTGTTCAACATGTGTGGCTTTGAGTGCCGCATCCTGCCTAAGTGTCGTACCAGCTATGAAGAGTTCACCCACAAGGACGGGGTCTGGAACCTGCAGAATGAGGTATACTCTAGGAAGGACATGGTCTCGCTGCTGCTGTAACTGTGGCGTCAGTGGGGTGAAGAACAGTCATACCTTTCACTTTCAGCTCCATTAGCCTTGGGCGGTTTGAGCTTCTGGTGATCACGGTTAATCATTGCTTGTGAAGACAGGGTCTCTCTGTAACCCTGGCTGACCTGGACCAGACTGGCCCTGATCGTGTCAGAGATACGTGTCTCTAACTCCCCTGGGTTAGGATTAAGGCGTGTGCCACCATGCCCAGCTGTTTCCTTTTTCTCTTTTCCTTCCTTGCTTTCTTCCTTGCTTCCTTCCTTCCTTCCTTTTTTTTTAATTTTTATTTTTTGAGGCAAGGTCTTACTGTATAGTGATGGCTGGCCTGGAACTCTTTATAGACCAGGTTGGCCTTGAATTCACCAAGATCCACACCTGCCTCTACTTCTTGAGTACTGGGGTTAAATTCATGCACTACCATGTTGGCTTTTCACCTTTTTTTTTTTTTTAAAGATTTATTTATTTATTATGTATACAACATTCTGCCTCGATATATGCCCGCACGCCAGAGGAGGGCGCCAGATCTCATTACAGATGGTTGTGAGCCACCATGTGGTTGCTGGGAATTGAACTCAGGACCCTTGGAAGAGCAGGTGGTGCTCTTAACCTCTGAGCCATCTCTCCAGCCCCTCACCTTTTTTTTTTATTGCCATGGTACTTGTGTGGAGATCAGAGGGCTTGTAGTCAGTTCCACTGTGTGGGTTCTGGGGATTGAACTCAGGAAGTAAGGCTTGATATTAAGTACCTTTGCCTGCCATAATCATGTTGCCAGGCCCTCTTTTCTGGGACAAGCTAACACTGACTTTGTGGCTTAGGTTACCAAGGAGAGGACAGCGCAGTGTTTCCTGCGTGTGGATGATGAGTCGATGCAACGCTTCCATAACCGAGTGCGTCAGATTCTAATGGCCTCTGGCTCCACCACCTTTACCAAGGTATGTAGGACTCTAAGCATCGACCTCAGCTTCCCTGCCGTTCTCGGTCCGTCCTTCGTTCCTTTCAACTCCTGTGGTTGGAGCGTGCACAAGCTTTCCCAGCTCTATGGGATGGCAACTTAGAGTGTTGGTTCAATTGGGCTTTTGTGGTTTTTTTTTCTGGTTTCTTTGTGCCCTAGTTGTCCTGGAACTAGCTCTGTAGACCAGGCTGGCCTTGAGCTCACAGAGATCGTCTGCCTCCCTCCCAAGTGCTGGGATTAAAGGCGTGCGCCATCACCACCTATCTCAGTTGGGCTTTATTTCTGAGAATTCAGTACAAGAATTTATCAATCTCCATCTGTGGGGTTTTGATGATGTATTTTATTTTGATGATTTTAGATTAAGGCAAAAGTAAAAGTTTTTAATTTTAACAAAATCATCTATTTTGCATTTTCCCTTAGACTTGTTTTTGTTTGGTTTTGGTTTTTTGAGATAGGGTTTCACTGTGTAGCCATGACGATTCTGGAACTCACTCTGTAGACCAGGCTGGCCTTGAACTCACAGAGATCCGCAAGCCTCTGCCTCCCAAGACTGGGATTAAAGGTGTGCGCCACCACTGCCTAACCTTTTTAATTTTTATAATTCTTTACCGTATAATAGCTTAGAATGTCAGTTCTGGCTTGTTAGTTTATGGAAAGAGGGTTGTTGCGATAGGGTCTCAAAGTTGAGGCAGCTGTGCACCAGCCACTACACCTGGCTTTTGTATCCCCATGGTGAAATGGAGTCTTGTTGTGTTACCAAGCTGGTCTTGGTCTTAAGTGTTCCTCCTGCCTTCATCTCTGGAGTAGCTGGGCCTTTGGGATGTGCTGCTATGCCCAGTTTCTTTTTGGGTGATGGGATTACAGGGGTGTTCCATCACACCTGACTAAAATAATGTTAAATATTTGTGGACATGGACATTTTCAGCCAGCTGATTTGTTGTGGGAGTTTCTGTGTGTTATTTGGTACTACCCCTGACATCTACCCTTCCGATGCCAGTAACATTCCCTCTGTTAGAAGCAAACATGTCCTGAGATACATATACCCCCGGTGTGGGGAGGGTATAGACCTGCAGTCTGTTGGTGTAAAGGTTGAGAGCTCAGGGGTGGGTGAGACTGCAGGAAGAGCAGAGAGAGAAGACGAGGGGCAGGTTAGGATGATGGGAACACTGAGGGGCACTGACCAGATCAACAGTGTTGGGATGTGGGAGTCGAGGCTGTCAGGAACTGATGTCCGGAATTGAGCAGGTGTTTACAATGTCAGTTGCCTAAGAACAGTTTGGTTAGAGAAGGATTGAATAGGAGCCAGTGGAATTGGCAGTTAGGACGTCATTGGTGACCTTAGAGCTATTTCAGAAATAGTTGGATGGAAGCCAGGTGGTGTGGATGTGACTTTGTGGAGGTGAGGGAGACAGTGAGGACAGTTTGCCAGAACTGGAGTAGATGGTTAGAAGCCTCCGAGAGGGGCCATCTGTCAAAACAGGGCTTTGGTGTTTTTTGTTTGTTTTTGGCTTTTTAGTTTTATTTGCTTTTCTTTCTTTTTTTTTTGTATGATTTCCTTGTATACAGTGTATTGTAACCATATTGCTCTCTTATTTTTTTTTTATTGATTTTTGTTGTGCTCTACATTTTTCTCTGCTCCCCTTCAACCCTCTCCCAAGGTCCCCATGCTACCCCAGTTTACTCAGGAGATCTTGTCTTTTTCTACTTCCCCCATATTGCTCTCTTATTACCTTCTTTTATGTTCTTCCCATTGCTGCTGTCCCTCTGTAAAGGATGTTTGCGTGTGTGTGTGCGTGCATGCGTGTGTACATGCATGTGTGTGTACATGCATGCGTGTGTGTGTGCATGCATGTGTGTGTGTGCATGCGTGTGTACATGCATGCGTGTGTGTGTGTGTTGCTTCTCTGTCACCCTCTTCCTATTCCTTTGAATAGAGCTTGGAGCTCAACTGGAAGCCAGTGGGCTCCAGAAATCCTCCTGTCTCTGCCCTGCTCAGATGTTGGAGGGGTGACTGAGAATTGAGGGAGGTGCTTCGCAGTCGTGAAGCATGATCTAGAGTCAGGTTGCATTGCTGGCTATGTTGACCTCAGGCATGTCCTCCACCCTTGCCCTTTACCCCCTTATCTATAAAATGAGGGTAACCATAGTTGTAGTTCAGAGAGTTTTTGTGAAAATTAATGAAATAATGCATGAAGTAAGCTAATAAGGCTTTTATTAGAGATTATAAGAGCATAATGTTGGATTTGAACTTTTTTACTTCCCTCCTCCCCGCTTTGTTTTGTTATTTGTTTGCCTGCTTGAGGCGAGCTTTATCTATAACCCAGGATGGCACTGAACTCTTTGTCCTTCTGACTCAGCTTTCTAAGAACTGGGGTTATGGGTATAAGCCACCTGACTCTGATTTCAGACCTCCACATATACATGTTCCCTCACATACATGTGTATACATACTCTTACCAACAAGTGTGTACGTCATACACCACCACACCAGAACACTGCTAATCCCTGTCTCCCCTCCCCAGGGGAGGTTAATAGAAGGAAAATTTCAAGGAGGGCTGGCGGTGAATGCACCTTAATGCCCCCTTTCTTGATTTATGTTGTGTCTGTGCTCACAAATGTACACATGCCACAACCTATGTGAGGAGTCCGAGGACAACATGCAGGTGTCAGTGTTCTGCTGTGTAGGGTCAGAGGCATCAAAAACCTTGAACTCTACTGAGCCGATTTATCTTTTCAGTTTTTTATGCTATGCTAAAGATTGAACTTGAGACTGAACCCATGCTAGGCAAGTGTTCTGCCACTGACCCATATTATGAGATTAAGATTTTCCTATGTTGTCCAGACTGGTCTTGAGCTCAAGTGACCCACTGATCTTAGCTTCCCAACTAGCTGAGACAGGTTTCCTTCGCTGTCTGTTTTCCATTCTCTCCAGTTCTGTTAGAGTCGTGATGTCACTACCACCTTGGGTGCCACTGCTCTTGTTTTAGGTGTGTGCGATACATTTAGCTCAAGCATGAGTATGACCCTTCTCTTCGGTCATATTCCTGATTAAAATACAGGCTGAACCATTTAAACAAGACCTTGATGGAGTTCAGGAAAGTAGAGCGATAGACCTATAGTCTGACTGACAACTTTGCTTTGTAAAGACCCTGAGGTCGCCTTCCTGATTGCTGTTTTCTTCTTTGATCTGATCATCACCGCAGGTTTCTGTTTGTCTCAAAGGGATAGTGGATTTGAAATCACTAAATAGAAGATTGACAGCTTATTCTAAGAAAATCCAGTGTTTTTTCCTTTGTGTATCGGTATATTATTACAGATGAAAAATTTTATTCACTTTGCTTTCATTGTATTGTCTTATTTTTTCCTTAAATTTTATTTTATTTCATGAGTGTTTTGCCTAGATGAATATATGTGTACCGTGTACGTGCCTGGTGCCCACATAAGTTGGAAAGCATGGGATCTCCTGAAACTGGAGTTACAGAAAATGTGGGTGCTAGGTCCCCTGTAAGAAAACAAGAGGTTTTCACCACTGAGCTGTCCTTCCCGCCTCTATCATCGTCGTTTTCTTCTTCTTCTTCTTCTTCTTCTTCTTCTTCTTCTTCTTCTTCTTCTTCTTCTTTTTTGGTTTTTTCAAGACATGGTTTCTCTGTGGTTTTGGAGCCTGTCCTGGAACTAGCTCTTGTAGACCAGGCTGGTCTCGAACTCACAGAGATCCACCTGCCTCTGCCTCCCAAGTGCTGGGATTAAAGGCATGCGCCACCACCGCCTGGCTTCCTCCTCCTCCTCCTCCTTCTCTCTCTGTGTATGTCTGTCTGTCTGTTTTGAAACATGGTTTTTATCATGTATTGCTGGCTAGCCTGCAGCTCAAAGATTAAAAACACACACCACCCAGAGAAAAATGTAGAGCTCAATAAAAAATCAATAAAACGCACACACACACCACCATGCCCAGCACTAAGAAACATTTTCTATTACATTTATTGAGCGGGGCAGGGTGCCACAGAGTGCTCGTGGAGGTTAGAGAAGAAATGTGTAGAAGTGGGTTTTTTCCTTCAACTATGTGGATTTGGGGAATTAAACTCAAGTCTTTAGGCTTGGTTACAGTCCTTTTACCCACTGAACCATCAAAGTGTCCCAATCATCTCTCTCTTATGATTGTTTCTATCCTAGTGGGTGTTAGTTAGTATCTCATCTTTTTATTCGTTTGTTTTTTCTACTTACTAATAAGTTTAAGATTAACGTTTTCTTGTATTAGGGTTGTAACTAGATCTGGAAGGCCTGCATTGCTCATGTGGAATTTACTCTTTCCCACGAACTTTAGATTGTGAATAAGTGGAATACAGCTCTCATCGGCCTTATGACATATTTTCGAGAGGCTGTGGTGAACACGCAGGAACTCCTAGACTTATTGGTAAAGTGTGAAAACAAGATCCAGACACGTATCAAGATTGGATTGAACTCCAAGATGCCAAGTCGGTTCCCCCCTGTTGTGTTCTACACCCCTAAGGAGCTGGGTGGGCTTGGCATGCTCTCCATGGGCCACGTGCTCATCCCTCAGTCTGATCTCAGGTAGAGCCTACTTGACAACCTTCATGTTAGTCTTACTTCTTAGACTCTGAGAGAAGTGGGTATTTCATTACTTTTGATTTTGCTTTTTATCTCTTGTCTTGACTTTCCAAATCAGGTGGTCTAAGCAAACAGATGTGGGTATCACACACTTCCGTTCAGGAATGAGTCATGAAGAAGACCAACTGATTCCCAACTTGTACCGCTACATACAACCCTGGGAGAGTGAGTTCATTGACTCTCAGCGCGTCTGGGCTGAGTATGCACTCAAGAGACAGGAGGCTATTGCTCAGAACAGGTGGGCATTCAGGAGGTGTACCAATCTAAGGGCGGGGGGTTGGGTCCTAACACTGTGCGTCTTATGTGGAGGTCATGGGCAGAGGATATTTTTAGAAGTTAAGACTGATTCTATGCCCGGCACTTGGGAGGCAGAGGCAGGCAGATCTCTTTGAGTTCGAGACCAGCCTGGTCTACAAGAGCTAGTTCCAGGACAGGATCCAAAACCACAGAGAAACCCTGTCTCGAAAAAAAAAAAAAAAAGACCGATTCTGCTCGTCCTTGGCCAAAGAACGTTGAATATTTCTCTTTGCATGAGAAAGGATGTTAACTTCATTTTTTCTGGCAGACGGCTGACTTTAGAAGATTTAGAAGATTCATGGGATCGAGGCATTCCACGGATCAATACCCTCTTCCAGAAGGACCGGCACACATTGGCTTATGATAAGGGCTGGCGTGTCCGAACTGACTTTAAGCAGTACCAGGTATATGGAGTAGAGAATGGAGCGGATTTCTCCAAATCAGGATAGCTTTTGGCATCCCTGTCATGTGGGTGGTAGGCGCTCAGAAGCGTCACCGTTCTTGCCTTGTTATCCAGGTTCTGAAGCAGAACCCCTTCTGGTGGACACACCAGCGGCATGACGGCAAGCTCTGGAACCTCAACAACTACCGCACAGACATGATCCAGGCCCTGGGTGGTGTGGAGGGCATCCTGGAACACACTCTCTTCAAGGGCACGTACTTCCCTACCTGGGAAGGTCTGTTCTGGTAAGCACTCGCAGCCACCTGAGCTCCTCGCTGCTCTCCTTTCCTGGGCTGCTGCTTCTCAGTCGTCCCTGTGAGCATCTGGGAGATGAACGGGCACCATCTTAGTTGGTTCCTCTGCCCCTCAGGGAGAAAGCCAGTGGCTTTGAGGAGTCCATGAAGTGGAAGAAGCTGACCAATGCTCAGCGATCTGGATTAAACCAGATTCCTAATCGTAGATTCACCCTCTGGTGGTCCCCAACAATCAATCGAGCCAATGTGAGTATGAGTCCTCCACATGGGAGATAAGAAAAGGGTGTTTCTGTTGCCTTCAGTTTGTCCTAAGAACTGGCTTCCTATGTTCTCTGGTCTCTAATGTCATCTCTCTTTCCTGGCAGGTATATGTAGGCTTTCAGGTGCAGCTAGACTTGACAGGAATCTTCATGCATGGCAAGATCCCCACACTGAAGATCTCCCTCATCCAGATATTCCGAGCTCACCTGTGGCAGAAGATCCATGAAAGCATCGTGATGGACTTATGTCAGGTGGGCTGCAGTAGGGGGTGTGGACCACAGAGTCACATCAGCTTGCTGTTTTTGATTTTTTTTGTGTGTGTGGGGGGGTGGGTTTTTGTTTTGTTTTGTTTTTTTTGTTTTTGTTTTGTTTTGTTTTGTTTTTTGAGACAAAATATTTCTATGTGGCCCTGGCTAAGATCTCCTTATGTAGGCCAGACTGGCCTCACTCCTAGAGATCCACCTACCTCTGCCTCCCAAGTGCTGGGATTAAAAGCATGCACCATATGCCCAGCCAGCTTGCTTTTTTGAATATGGAAAATTTGTCTTGGACACATCAAGGATTAGACTCTTACTGTCTCATAAATTCTGTCAGCTCTCACTGTAAAAGGGTACAATCTTTTCCTCTTTACATCAGGTCTTTGACCAGGAATTGGATGCACTGGAAATCGAGACAGTACAGAAAGAGACAATCCATCCCCGAAAGTCCTATAAGATGAACTCTTCCTGTGCGGACATCCTACTCTTCGCTTCCTATAAGTGGAATGTCTCCCGGCCCTCGCTGCTGGCAGACTCCAAGTAAGTGTTCTGTGGCTCAGCTTCACGTACTCAGGAACCTTAGTGTTACTATGAGAGCCATGTTTCTTAAGGGATTAGTCCTGCCTTTCTGTTTTGTTATTCTGGCTTTGACCTTATAATCCTATTGCCTCAGCCCCCAAAATGCTCTACAGGAGTAGGCACCATTCCCAACTTTTTGTTTATATTCTTTTAAACTTGGAGCCAGTGTTACCCTGTAATTACCAACGATCAGATCTGCCGAATGCTTGGGGTCTTACTGACCTTTTTGGGTTTCTTTTTGTTTTTTTTTATTTTGGTTTTTAACACAGGGCTTCCCTGTATAGCTGAGGATCTTGCTGATCCTGAATGGGGAGGGGATGGTTTTGAGATTTAGTTGCAGTGTTTGGGAGTTGTTAGGATTCTGAGACATTGGTTGTGCTGTGGTTTCCTGGAAACTTGAACTTTTCTGCCCTTAGGGATGTGATGGACAGTACAACTACACAGAAGTATTGGATTGACATCCAGCTACGTTGGGGCGACTATGATTCCCACGATATTGAGCGCTATGCCCGGGCCAAATTCCTGGATTATACCACAGACAACATGAGTATCTACCCTTCACCCACAGGTGTGCTCATTGCCATTGACCTGGCCTACAATCTACACAGGTGAGTTAGGGCTCAAAAGCATGGGTTTTCCATTAGCCCTGTACTTTGTATGTTTGGTTTCATTTTTTTGTTTTCTTTTTTTTTTTTTTTTTTTTTTTTTTTTTTTTTTTTTTTTTGGTTTTTTCGAGTCAGGGTTTCTCTGTGTGGTTTCATTTTTTTGAAGCAGAGTCTCACTATATAGCCCTGGCTGGCCTGGAACCTGCTGTGTAGACCAGCTTGGCCTCACACTCACAGAGATCTGTCTGCCTCAGCCTCCCGAGTGCTGGTACTAAAAGTGTGTGCCACTACACCCTACACATTAGCCCTTTTATACCAGTTTTAGTTTGGTTGGCTAAGACGAGGTTTTATCTTTCGGTTACTGACTGATTCGTCTTGTATGTGTATCTTAGCAGGTTATCACATAAGCCTGGGCAACTGGCTTTGTCCCTTTGCTGTACTTTCACCTTTTTCTTGGGGCTTTCTGCCTGTGCTTAAGTTCTTGGGACCCTTTCGTCCTTACAGTGCCTATGGAAACTGGTTTCCAGGCAGCAAGCCTCTGATACAGCAGGCCATGGCCAAGATCATGAAGGCAAACCCTGCCTTGTATGTGTTACGTGAGCGGATACGCAAAGGACTGCAGCTGTATTCATCAGAGCCCACTGAGCCTTATCTGTCCTCCCAGAACTATGGTGAACTCTTCTCTAACCAGATTATCTGGTTTGTGGATGACACCAATGTCTATAGAGTGACTATCCACAAGGTGAGTGTGGGCATGCAGGCCTCAGATGCCTGGAGAGTGTATGAAGTGGATGAAGGCAGGGTGGTTATGGCTAGTCCATGTTAACTAATATAATTGTTCTTTAGACCTTTGAGGGGAACTTGACAACCAAACCTATCAATGGGGCCATCTTCATCTTTAACCCACGCACGGGGCAGCTTTTCCTCAAGATAATCCACACATCTGTGTGGGCTGGACAGAAGCGTTTGGGTCAGGTAAGCAGCTGACATGATAGTGAGACCATGGAACGTTGCTCTCTCTCATTCTTGGTAGGGGTAAGGGGGAGGTGTGATTAAAAACAAAATACCCTTTACTCTATTGAAAGATGGCACTGCTGGGTGTGGTGGCCTCTATCTCAGTACTCGGGAGGCAGAGGGAAGAGGATTGCCATAGGTTTGAGCCTAGGCAGGCTCCATACAGTCAAAGAGGCGGAGATACTATTTTGTGTGAATCTACCCATGAAGTACTTGTGCTGAGTGCAGAGCTTGTCCACTTACTTGGCTTCTTGAGCATCAGGGTTATGAGTGGCCTATGCTCATGCCTGACACTGAAGTGAGTGCTGGCAATCCAGACTCTGGCCTCATACTTGCCTGGCAGGCACTTGACTCAGTGACTCAGTTCCCCACCCCCAGGGAAATGTTCCCTTGGAGGAGGTCCAAGCATGTGAAGGCCTTCATTACCTCCATACTGGGCTTTCTGTTTCCAAAGCTTATTTCTTCCTCTATTCTCTGTCTGAGAGAGCAACCAAATACCATCTTTATAAAGGGAATGCATACCCCATAACCTTTGGCTTCCTGGACATTTGATGCCTGGCTGAGCTGTACCTAGCCAGCCACAGTTTCTCTTTTCTGTCTTTTTGTTTGTTTGTTTTTGTTTTGTTTTGTTTTTCGAGACAGGGTTTCTCTGTGAAACAGTTCTGGCTGTCTTGGGACTCATTCTGTAGACCAGGCTGGCCTTGAACTCACAGAGATCTACCTGCCTTTGCCTCCCAAATGCTGGGATTAAAGGTGTGTGCCATCACTGCACTGCCTGGCTTTATTTAAATATTTTTTGAAAATGATTTTATTAGCCTGGGCATAGTGGTACAAGCTTTTAGTCCTAGCAGTTGAAAAGCAGAGGTAAGTATATCTTTGTGAGTTTGAAGTCAGCCTGATCTACATATTAAGTTCTAGGCCAGTCAGGCCCACATAGTGAGATCATGTCTCTTAAAAATAAATATTATTTTGTTTTAATTTTATGTGTGAGTATATGAGCATGTTGGGGAGAATCAAATCTGGAACTAGAGCTACAGGCAGTTATAAACTGCCTGGTGTGGGTGCTGAGAACCAAGCTCGGGTCCTCCGTAAGAGCAGTGCTCTTGAGCTATGGACCATTGCTCTGGCCCCTGTCTTATTTTGCTGTTTCTGAACTATAATTCATTATTAAACATGTAGGTACCTTTTTCTAATTAATAAGTTCGGCAGCCGTTTTCATGTTCTCTATTGAAACAGTTTATTTCAAGATTAGGATTTTTTTCTAGTTAATTGAGGAAGGTAGACTCAGTTTGTTTTGTTTTTCTTGGTTGTTAGTTGGCCAAGTGGAAGACAGCTGAGGAAGTGGCTGCCCTGATCCGATCTCTGCCTGTGGAGGAACAGCCTAAACAGATCATTGTCACCAGGAAGGGCATGCTGGATCCATTGGAGGTGAGAGAGAGGTGGACACAGCAGAAGAAAGTAGGCCTGAGCCCTCTGGGCTTTCGCTCTGACCTTGGACTTTGCCTTAGGTACACTTGCTGGACTTCCCCAACATTGTGATCAAAGGATCGGAGCTCCAGCTCCCCTTCCAGGCTTGTCTCAAGGTGGAGAAGTTTGGGGATCTCATCCTTAAAGCCACAGAACCCCAGATGGTTCTTTTCAACCTCTACGATGACTGGCTCAAAACTATCTCATCTTACACGGTAATTTGGCACCTTAGGAAGAGGGTCTCTCTGGGGTGGAATTGGTTCCAGGAGTCAAGTTCTTGAGCTACGCATATCTCTTTTGACTTGTGAGGGCTTGGCACCTGAAGAATTTGGAGATGATGCTTGCTTTGCTGTGAGGCTAGGTGTGGTAATAAGACCGGCGGAGCTGCGTCCCCAACACCCCAGCCGCCTGCTCGGCTAGCTTATGCCCGAAATAACAACACACAAACTGTATTCATTTAAACACTGCTTGGCCCATTCTCTTCTAGGCTAATTCTCACATATTAATTTAGCCCATTTCTAATCATCTGTGTATGGCACCCCAAGGTGCGCTTACCGGGGAGATTCTAGCCTAGTCCATCCTGGGTCGGAGCTTCATCCCGGGAGCGGGGCATGGCGTCTCTCTCATGCGTCTGCTCCAGAGAGGAGAGCTGTCGAGTCTGACCTCACTTCCTCTTCCTCCCAGCGTTCTGTCCTGTCTACACCTCCCACCTATCCTCTAACCAATAAAATGGGCCAAGGCAGTTCCTTTAGCTAGGGTGAGGAGGAGAACCCCCACAATGCTGCTCTCTCCATCTTCTTCCACATCTCCTTCCAGGCTTTCTCTCGTCTCATCCTGATTCTGCGTGCTTTGCACGTGAACAACGATCGGGCAAAGGTGATCCTGAAGCCAGACAAAACCACTATCACAGAGCCACACCACATCTGGCCCACGCTGACTGATGAGGAGTGGATCAAGGTGGAGGTGCAGCTCAAGGACCTGATCTTGGCGGACTATGGCAAGAAGAACAAGTGAGTGGGGAGGGGCCGGGTACCACAGTGTTGCTGGCACAAGGGAGGCTGCTTGGGGCATAGATTCTGGGGTTTGGAACTTTTTTTTTTGTTTGTTTGTTTTTTTTTTTGTTTTTCGAGACAGGGTTTCTCTGTGGTTTTGGAGCCTGTCCTGGAACTAACTCTTGTAGACCAGGCTGGTCTCGAACTCACAGAGATCCGCCTGCCTCTGCCTCCCAAGTGCTGGGATTAAAGGCATGCGCCACCACCGCCCGGCCCCGGTTTGGAACTTTTAAGCTTAGAAGTTTCTCAGATTTTTTTTAGCTGTGTTTGGTAATGCATGCCTGTAATCCCAGCATTTGGTAGGTAGAGGCAAGGGGATCAGAAACTCAATGTTATCTTCAAGTACATGAGTTAGAAGGGGTTAATCTGGGCCACGTGAGGTCTTACCTCAAAAGAAAAACAGCATCTCAGAGGTGCTCAGGAAGAAATGTGGTCAATATGCAGTCTCACTGTGGACCGCTTGTTCTCCGTGGAAGTTACTGACGCCATTTTGAATAGATGCACTCCTTACTCGCTTGGTTTCTGTTATGTCAGGGTTTCATTATGGATCCCATGTTCTCCTCGAACTCCCAACAATACTCTTGCTTTAACCTTCCAAGTGCTGGATTATTGGTGTGTCTCACTCCACCCAATTTGGGATTTCCATTTTTGAGAGTTGTCCTGTGTTGGGGCAGTTTCTGTGGAAGAAAAGTAAGAGTTGCAGATGCTGACTAGCTCAGAGTGCACGTGCACTATTGTGCCACTGCGTCCCCATGCGTGCCTTTCTTAGAAGTCAGTCCCTGGAAGCCACAAGGGGGAGATACCTCCCATAAGTTGTCCTTTGACCTCTGTACTTGCACTGTGCTATATCCCAGAGTAAATAAATTGAAAATTAAAAATTAAAGAACTGTTGAGATTATCTTGACAAAGTATGTCCTGTCTACCCAGTTCTACTTTGCCATCAATACAAAAGTGACTGGGGGAGGGATCCCGTTTAACTGACAGTGTCCCCACAGCGTGAACGTGGCATCCCTGACACAATCAGAAATCCGAGACATCATCCTAGGAATGGAGATCTCAGCTCCATCACAGCAGCGCCAGCAGATAGCTGAGATTGAGAAGCAGACCAAGGAACAGTCACAGCTCACTGCCACGCAGACTCGAACTGTCAACAAACATGGCGATGAGATTATCACCTCCACCACTAGCAACTATGAAACCCAGACCTTCTCGTCAAAGACTGAATGGAGGGTCAGGTACTGTGGAGGGCAAGATTGTCAGGTGGACAGGCCCCTTGATGGTGCTGGGTGTGCTTGGGCTGAAACGCTGGCGCTCCTTTCTGTTCTTTAGGGCCATCTCTGCTGCCAACCTGCATCTACGGACCAATCACATTTATGTTTCATCTGATGACATCAAGGAGACTGGGTATACTTACATTCTTCCCAAGAATGTGCTTAAGAAGTTCATCTGCATATCTGATCTCCGTGCCCAAGTGAGTATACACACAACCGGACCATATTGTGAGCCCGATTAGTCTGTACCTAAATTTCATTTTTTTTTTCCTTTGGTTTTTCGAGACAGAGTTTCTTTATGTAACAGTCCTATAGTCCTTGCTGTCCTGGGACTAACACTAGTAGACCGGGCTGGCCTCGAACTCACAGAGTCTGTGCCTAAATTTCACTTGATAATTCCATGAACTTTGAGGGGCTGGTTTCAAGACTCAATGGATGAATGAGTAACTTGGAAAGGACGGTGAATCTCAGTGTGTTCAAGGCCAGCCTGGTCTACAGAGCAAGTTCCAGGACAGCCAGGACTGTTTCACAGAGAAACCCTGTCTCAAAAACAAATAAACAAAAAAAAAAGAAAGAAAAGAATGAGAAAAAGAGACATCACAAACAAGAGGATGTCAAAATATTTTACCAATATGACAATTAAGAAAAAATATTGGAGTGGAATTTATTGGTAGAGAATAACAGATTCAAATATGTGCATAGTCAAATCTTATTGCTGCGTACTTTATGATATTGAAATAGGAAAGAGCAGGGCCCTTTTTCACACCACTCAACAAAAGTAAAATTAAATAGAGTAAAACTATGGATGTAAAATACTAAGCTGTTAGAAAATACTGATAATCTTAGTGTTGAGAAAACCTTTCACAGCACCAAAGACAGCTGGGCGGAGTGGTACACTCCTGAATCCTAGCACTTGGACAGCTGAGGCAAGCAGGTTGCTGTGAGTGTAAAGGCTAGATTTCACTACCAGCCCAGACGGCTGTCTTAGTTTGATATGGTAGCACAGGCCTCTGTGCCAGCTTCTGTGGCCCAGCTGCTACCAAATGAAACTTTCTCAAATAAATAAATGAAAACCCATTCGAGACTTGTGTGAAAATGTCAGGCTGGCAAAATTATTCCGTAGGTAAAGGTGCTTGCTGCCAAGTCTGTTGGCCAGTTTGAGCTCCAGAATCTATACAATAGGAGAGCGCTGACTTCTGTAAATTGCCCTGTGGCCTCCACATTTCCAGTGTGACACATATTATACTCATGCATATGCATACACTGAATAAGTAAATGGTTAAGGTTTAAAATAAAAATCCAGAAATTGTCCTTGGGCCACAGATGACTCAGAAGATAAAAGTTTGCTGCACAAAGCTGAAAACCTGATTTAAGTCCCCAAACCCCACTGTGGAGGGGGAGAACCAGTTATCCTCTGACTGTCACATACACGCCGTGGCATGTGAGTTTGAGGCCAGCTTGGTCTACATAGTGAGTTCCAGGATAGCCAGAGCTACCTAGTGAGCCCCTGTCTCAGAGACAGACAAATTTAAAGGGAAAGAAAAATACTATAGAGAAAACTCAGTCACAAAATGCTTGCCTGGCATGCTCTAAGGCCCTGGGTTCAGTTTCTTGAGAAGAAAAAAAACCAACCTGAAGCTGGTGAGCTGGCTCAGAAGGAAAGCACTTCCCATAAACCTGACACCCTGAGTTTGATTCCGCAGAACCTGTAAAAGCGGAAGGAGGGAACCTGTTGCACAGACTTGTCCTCTGACTTCCACCTCACTCAGTGCCACACGAGTCCTTAGATACATGTACAGAATTACAAAAAGTTAAAAATGTTTTTAAATTACTTTTATATGCATTTTTGCCTTCATGTATGCCTGTGTGAGGGTGTTGGATCCCCTGGAACTGGAGTCACACTTGGGAGCTGCAATGTGGGTTCTGGGAATTGAATCCGGGTCCTCTGGAAGAGCAGTCAGTGATCTTAACTACTAAGCCATCTCTCCAGCCCTTATATACATACATACATACATACATACACATGTATATATATGGGTGTTTTGTCTGCGTCATATGCATGCAGTACCTGTGGAGGGCAGCAGAGAGTGCCAGGTACCCTGGAACTGGAGTTACAGACAGTTGTGAGCCATCGTGCGGATGCCAAGAATCTGTCTCAGGTCCACTGGAAGAGCAACCAATACTCTTGACCACTAAGCCGTCTCTCGAACTCCAATGATAATTTTTAAGACCTGGGTTTAGTAGGTAGAGATACTTGGCCACCAAACCTAATAACCCAAATTTGATTCTCCCAGATCATGGGGGTGTTTGGGATGGGGTTAATGTGTAACATTTTGACCAAGTAACCAGATGATTCTGTCCCAATGGTTTTTGACTGTATTTTGAAAAACCCACCATTTTCTTGGGAATGGTAAGAAATTCTGGCACTCCAAATTGCACTGAGAATAGTCTGATCTCCTCATCTCTAGATTGCAGGATACCTATATGGGGTGAGTCCTCCAGATAACCCTCAGGTGAAGGAGATCCGCTGCATTGTGATGGTGCCGCAGTGGGGCACTCACCAGACTGTGCACCTGCCCAGCCAGCTGCCCCAGCACGAGTACCTCAAGGTTGGTGATGGTGGCGGAGCCTGGGAATTGAACTTACTGCAGTGTTACCCTGATGGGTGACATTTGTCTGCAGATAGGTTGAACCGCTCCTTATTGCTCTTTGCCTGCAGGAGATGGAACCCTTAGGTTGGATCCACACTCAGCCCAATGAGTCTCCCCAGTTATCACCCCAAGATGTCACCACTCATGCCAAGATCATGGCTGACAACCCATCCTGGGATGGCGAGAAGACAATTATCATCACCTGTAGGTGGGTGTGGGGCTCCTTGAGTGGAGATATTATATTATAGGGCAGGTATTGAGGTCAGGACCTGAATTAGTGGCCTGAGCACTCAACCTGTCTTTTTCTTTCCCCCGCAGCTTCACCCCAGGCTCCTGCACACTGACAGCCTACAAGCTGACCCCCAGTGGCTATGAGTGGGGCCGGCAGAACACTGACAAAGGCAACAATCCCAAAGGCTACCTGCCCTCGCACTACGAGAGGGTGCAGATGCTCCTGTCAGACCGATTCCTCGGCTTCTTTATGGTTCCTGCCCAGTCCTCCTGGAACTACAACTTTATGGGTATGTGGTCTGGTGGAGACAGAAGCCAGCACTCTTGTCTCTTGGGGTCTGACTGCCAAAGGGTTGGGTGAGGCAGGGAGACCTTGTTAACATCTGATGTTTCCCCTTCTCTAAGGTGTTCGGCATGATCCCAACATGAAATATGAGCTGCAGCTGGCAAACCCCAAGGAATTCTACCATGAGGTCCATAGGCCCTCCCACTTCCTCAACTTTGCCCTCCTGCAGGAGGGTGAGGTCTATTCTGCAGACAGAGAGGATCTCTACGCCTAGTTACTTCTTGCTTCCTTCTGCTTCAGATTCCCCAAAGGCTGGAACCTCTGACCCTCCCCACAGACAAGCTGCTGACATTCAGCAGCCTGGCCCCTTTGTGTTTTGTGCTTGTGTTGTTGATAGACTGTAATTCTGAACAAAATGTAATAAATTTTGTATAAATAGGATTGCTTTTGTTTTCTTGCTTTTAAGAGTTCAAATTCTGGGTATTGATAACTCTGGGGACTGGCTTGGGCAATTCACAGCAAGGTACTGGGCCTCCCCTTCAGGGCTTTGAATATACCCTAGACTCAGCTGAGTTGGGTCTGGCCTTCACACTCTACTTTGGCCGTATTTGCTGGTTTCTCTGTACGTGGAAACCCACCTATTTTAACATCGCTTTAGGACTCTGTGGTCGTGTAGCTGTAGTGTCCAGCCTTGTTCTTTTGTAAACCTTGTCGTTCCTGATAGAGCAGCAAGCTCTTCGCCGGCTGTGCCTGCAATCCAGTAGAGGCTGTTTGCTGACCTTCAATCCTTCACCTCTCTGGAGAGCTTGGCTGCCAAGACCAGGGGCGGAGCCAGTATCAGGCGCTATGGGGAGGGCTTTCCTAAAGTGACCACTTAGAGCCGTGGTCCTCAGCTCTGAGAGACCTGTTTGGAAATTGGCAATACTGTATCAGTGACCTTGTAGGTGGACCAGAACTGGGCTCAAAGGGCGCAGGGCACTCTCCCACCCCAGGGCCTTTCCCCCTTTTGCTCCTCCCTTGTCGCTTCTTCTCCGCCCCTTATGGCCCTAAACTTCCTGGGCCGGAACTGTTTGGCTTGTTCCTGTCCCAGTTGAGGGTGGGGGCGGCTTTTGGCCTTAGGAGAGAAAAAATGGAGCCCAGGAGGGCAGCGTCCGGATCACCCAACCAGGGGTGTGCTGTGGGCGCGGGGTCAGCCGCGGAGCTCGTGTATCATCTAGCAGGGGCCCTGGGCACTGAGCTGCAGGAGCTGGCACGCCGTTTCGGGCCCGACGCGGCGGCTGGGCTCGTGCCACTAGTGGTGCGGGCGCTGGAGCTCTTGGAAAAGGCTGCCGTGGGGCCGGCGCCGGAATCGGTGAGTCACCGGCTCCTCCTCTTATCCTGGGCAGCCGGCAGGCCCTAACCCCGAGTTCCCTGGCTCCTCCAGCTGCAGGTGTCCGCGCAGCAGGCCGAACTGGAGCTGCGGCGGCTGAGCGAGGAGAACCGGCGCCTCCGCCAGGAGCTAGGCTCAGGGCCGCAGGGTGAGTGCGGGTTCCGCCCGAGCACAGTGAGCTAAGGGCACTAGGGGCTTTAGCACCCCGGAGAATGGTGCTAAGAACACCCCGTCTTCAGAGGAGCGCGAGCTGCTGCGACAGCTCAAGGAAGTGACGGACCGACAGCGGGACGAGCTTCGGGCACACAGCCGAGATCTAATGCGCCGAAGCCAAGAGACGGAGGCGGTGAGGGCGGAGCCCAACGGGCGAGCGGAGTGGGGCGGGGCTGTGGCCGGCTTCGGAGCCCCGCCCACTAGCTCTCTCGCTCCACCCCCAGTTGCAGGAGCAGCTGCAGCGCCTCCTGCTGATCAACTCGGAGCTGCGGTACAAGCTGGCCGCAGTGCAGACCCAACTCAGGGCGGCGCAGGACCGGGAGAGGGAGCGCCAAATAGCTCTGGATGGCTCCCGCCAGCTGGCTGAAGAACAGAGACTGAAGCCCGAAGTAGCAACCCTAGATGACCGGGTGAGAGCCGGAGAGGAGTCAGGACATCCCAGAACTCACAGTATTCAGCTCTTGGTGGGCCCGCAGGAAGGCCGAAAACTACCGTTTCGGTTGCAGCAGTAGCCCTCCACCTACTGTAGCAGCCATCTTGTCCCTTAAGTTTTCCTACGAGACACTTCCCCTAACATTACTGTGAGCACTGGGGCTTGGGGGAGGGGGAGCAAGAGTGACTACCTTCTGACCACGCCTGACCTTGCACAGGTGGATGCTCCGAAGCAGCCAGGGCACCCTCCAGAGGCCGTTCAGTGTGGCTTCACCCGGGAGGAGCTTGAGCAGATCCTTCAGGAGCGGAATGAGCTCAAAGCCAACGTATTCTTGCTCAAGGAGGAATTGGCCTACTTCCAGCGGTGAGGGGCCGGAAGCCAGGACGCCTGTACCTGGCCTACAGGTCACCCCACCTCATCCTTTGGATCGATCGTGTATAGGGTCAGCAGTGACATTTGCCAGTGTCCTGCTCAGGCACTGGGAAGAAATAAATTCCATCGTCCCTGCCCTCCTGGAATCTCATTCAAGCGGGGCAGCACCAAGGGTCACTAAGCCGAAGCAGTAGGCTGGAAGTATTCTGAGAAGGGGCCGCCTAAGCTCACAGGTGTTAGCAATTGAGAGCCTTCAGGTGTTTCCAGGGGAAACAGCAGAGCTCAGGTACTGGATTGAAACTTACTGTTGGCATTTCCACTTTCTTCCCCCTCCCACCCATTCTTTAGAGAGCTGCTCTCAGATCACCGGGTCCCTGGGCTTCTACTTGAAGCCATGAAGGTGGCAGTCAAGAAACAGCGGAAGAAGATCAAGGCCAAGATGTTAGGGACACCAGAGGAAGCAGAGAGTAGGTAAGACCCTGCTTCCATACCCGCCGAACGAACCCTTCTGCCTGCTGCAGTTCTACTTCCGTGCCCAGGGAGCCAGCCTCCCTATGCCCCCTACACCTCACCAAACCTGCTGTCCAGCTGCCCTCCTTCCCTCCGGAACCCGCTGCTCCCCTTTGTCCTGGCTGCTGTCTATCCTGCTGAAGAAATTGCTAATGCCACTTCTCCTCATTCATTTCTGTTTCCTTCTCGGCTGGATCTCTTTACTAAAGGAAGCTGTGGCTACAGCCGTGTGAAGGGCTATTGTTTGCCGGGCTATAAAGTGAAACCCTCAAGATGTCCTGTATCTAGTGTCCCTCTTCTGCCCTGAGGCCTCTCCAGTCACTCCATCCTCCCCTGACCTCCTGAAAGTCCTCCACAGGAGCCGGACTCACAGTATCCCTTAAACCCCACATCTCTTTTATCTTAGTGACGATGAGGATGACTCGTGGCTCCTGCTGTCCAATGACAAGGAAGATGCTCCCCTGGTTCCTGGATCCAGAATACAGAATTTGTATGTTGGAGGAGGGGAGGGCAGGAGGAGGGTGAAGGAGGGGCCTGCCTGGTTCTTCTCCCTGCTACTTTTCTCCCTTTGGCCCTGTTCTCCCTCCTGCTTCTTTGCCCTGACTGCCTTCTATCCCTGTGACTTTGTACCACCCGCTCTCCTCCAAAGCCTCTCTCTACCCTCAGCCCGCCTCACTAGCATCTCTTGTCTTCCTGGCTCAATGTACCGCTCTTGGTTTTCCTTTCAGCTTTAGCTTATGGTATCGGGGTGAAACTGAGACCCCTGACGCTGAGACCAGCAGCAGAGCTCCCGATAGACAGGAAGGAGAAGAGGCCCCACAGCAACACCACCTGGAACCTGTGGGCAGCCTTCCAGCCCCCAACTCCTGACTAGTCCTTCTCTGCTTTCAGTGACCGTTGTGGTCCGAGGGCTTCAGCTACACAAGAGGACTAACTTTGGGTTCCGGTTGTATATGGATGTGTGACCTCAAACAAGGGCGAGGCTTCCCTCTGTACCTAGCTTGCACTAGGCATGATGGGATTTCAGCCTGTCTCCCTTTCTTGACATCTCTGTCCCACACTTCAGAGCCAGAGGTAAAGGTGTCTCTGAGTTCTGCTTTCCCCATTGTGAGACAGAGGGCTGCCTGCTTCCCTGAGGCTCATGCAACCAGTGCAATAAAACGTTGATCCATAATACCCCTAAAAATGCTCGCTCTCTCTGTCTGTTAGTGGTCTGTGTTGTCTCCCAGCCCAGCCAGGAACAGAGGCATGGTGATGTTTCATTAAAGGGTCTTCTTGGCACCTCTTTGAGGATGAAGAATGTCTCTTTATTTTGGGAGTATGGCTCCCACCCTCACCCCACCGCTTTGCCTGTTTCCAATACTTAGAGAACCTGTGACTTCAGTCTTTCGGCCTCCTCTAGGCTAAGCCGCTTCAGGCTTCATCATTGTCTGATTTCCCTTTCATTTCTGAATGTTCTGCTGCCTGCCCTTTCAGGGAGGTGCCTCTTAGCAGCCCGCCCTCTGTGCTGGCTTCCTCAGGAAAAGCCTTGAGAGGAAACAGGAGGGGGTTGGGAGCTGTGGGGATCAGATCAAACCGGGCCCTCCTACTCCACTGGCCACCATGGGGCCTGGGATGATGGTCCCCCTGCTGCTGCTCTGGACTCGGGGGTCCCAGGAATCCACACTGGACCCAACTGGCCAGCATGTCTGTAGAGGCGACAGGTGGGTCTTGTGGGAGCCCGGCTGATAGAGATGGTGGCTAACTAGGCTTGGGTCCTTTTGGAAAATAAAGAGGAGGGTAGGAGGTTATGGGCCTGAAAGAAGGGTCTCTGAGGGGCAGCCTGGCAGGTAATAGATAGCCAGGACAGATGGTGGGAAGGGCAGGGAAGGGGAAAAGAGGGCTTGGGAACATGGGTACTATGACTACGGACTGTGACATCATGGCTAAATTTTCTAAGTGGGGCTGGGAAAGACTCCCACACCTCAGTCAGCACTAGTGACCCATGCTATGGGAACCTGCTGTCCCCTTTTTGCCCTACAGCCCCTCTGAACTCCAGTGCTGCCCAGGCTGGAGGCAGAAAGATCAAGAATGCAGCATCCGTGAGTAGTAGGACAGTCCCCTAGCGAAGGAAAGGAAGGATATGACCCAGTGACAACCCTTCCTACACTACCTCCCCTCCTGAGCCCTGGAACCAGTGTCCACCCTATGACACATACCACTCTCCAGCATTAAAGGGATGACTTTGAAGGGAGCAGAGCCCCAGGAGTGGGTGAGAGGGGCAGGATGCCCCTTACGTGTGTCCCAGTCCTTTCCAGCCTGGGTGGGGTGTTTTTCAGCCGTCTGTGAAGGGCCTGATGCCTGCAGGAAAGATGAGGTGTGCGTGAAGCCGGGCCTCTGTCGATGTAAACCTGGATTCTTCGGAGCCCAGTGCAGCTCCCGTGAGTTTCAGCGGCTGGGTGAAGTTGTTGGGCAGAACTGAGTGAGGGGCAGGAAGTAGGCAAAGCAAGCAGTTGAAAATTTAACCCTTCTGGGAAATGGGTTCATAAATGGGCAATGACCTAAGGAGAGCCCTGGGTGGTCTGGATTTTACCCACAGTCATAAAACTCCGTTTATCTGCTACCTTCACTTTTAAACTTCTCAGTCAGGATGAATAAAGAAGTGGGCAGGAGGTCAGGAGTCTGTGATCCCTACTAACTTCCTTGTAATTGAGTAGAAGGAGCCTAGAACTAGGCTCTCAAGAAGGGGTACCATGCTGGACAGTGACGCATGCCTTTAATCCAGCACTCAGGAGGCAGAGTTCTCACTCTGTGAGTTCGAGACCAGCCTGGTCTACAGCGCGAGTTCCAGGACTGACTCCTAAACTACACAGAGAAAACCCTGTCTTGGGGTGTGAGGGAAGAAGGGTACCAAGAATCCCTGGGTTGGAAGGGGCCTTTCCTGCCATCCTGGTGGGCATCTTCTACCCTAAATCCGGGTGTCAGTGATGGTCGAGGGTCAGGGGACACCTCAGCAGGGAAAGGGAAGGGACATGAATGAAATCCCACCCACTTGTGAGACTGAACAAACATATCACTGTCAAAGTCAAGATCTGTGTTCTAAAATGTAAAATGGAGGTTAGGCCAAGGCAAGGGGTTTTGTCATCTGAATCTGGGGCCGGAAATGAACTGAATCCTAGGAGGAAAGACTACCAGATGCTCCCAAGGTCTGTCCTTGGCTCTTGAAGAGCAGGCTCCTGTCCTTTTCCTTGAGGAAGGGACAGGGCAAGGACCTATGCCCGGCCTTGAACCCATTTATCTCCCATTCCTAACCTCACAGCCTGCCCAGGCCAGTACTGGGGCCATGACTGCCGTGAGACCTGCCCTTGCCATCCGCGTGGCAAGTGTGAGCCAGCCACTGGTGTGTGCCACTGTCAGCCTACCTACTGGGGCACACTCTGTGAATTTCCCTGCACCTGCGGCCCCCACGGACAGTGCGACCCAAAGACGGGCGTGTGCCACTGCGATCCCGGCTGGTGGTCATCCACGTGTCTGCGCCCGTGCCAATGCAAGCCAGTAGCACGCTGTGACCAGGCCACCGGAGCCTGTCTGTGCCCATCTGGCTGGTGGGGCCGCCGCTGCGGCTTCAGGTGCAACTGTCACACCTCGCCCTGCCAACAGGACTCCGGCCACTGCATCTGCCTAAAGGGCTGGTGGGGTCCTGAGTGTAGCCGTAGGTGCCAGTGTGTACGAGGCCAGTGCAGCGTTTCTTCTGGCCACTGCTCCTGCCCTCCTGGTTTCCACGGAGCCCGCTGCGAGCTACCCTGCGACCCTGGTCACTATGGAGCACAATGCAGAGAAAGGTGAGGGGGAAATGGGAGCTGCAGGCAGAGGGGTGCAAGAAATAAGACAAGCGTATAGAGGGAAGTATCTCAGGTGACCTCCAGAACATACACAAGGCAGGAATGAAAGAAACAAAACCCCTCAATTCATCTACGTCAACCCATGCCTTCTCTCAGCCCATTAACGTTAAAAGGTAGGACGCTAGGCCAGATGGCACTCAGAAGGCGGATCTCTGTGAGTTTGAGGCCAACCTGGTCTACAGAGCTAGTTCTAAGGCTATACAGAGAAACTCTGCCTTGAAAAACAAACCAACCCCTGGACTGGAGAGATGACTCTTCATTGTTCTGCTCTTTCAGAGATCTGCGTGTTGTTCTCAGGCCCCACATCTGTTGCCCTCTGCTGGCCGATAACTGCACTCAGGTGCACACACCTCCACATGGATGCTCAGGCATATAGAGCAGCGGTTCACCCTTCCTAAGACTGCGACCCTTTAATACGGCTCCTCATATTGTGGTGACTCCCTAACCATGAAAATTCCTTCATAACTGTAATTTTGCTGCTGTTATGAATCATAATGAAAATATCTGATATGCGGGATATCTGATATGCAACCCCTCTGAAAGGGTAATTCAGCATAGTAGCACATACTTTAATCCTAGCTCCAATGAACAGTGGCAGCCAGGTCTCTGAGTTCTAGGCCAGCCTGGTTTACATAGTTTAAGGCCAGCTAGAACTACATAGTGAGAGCCTGTCATATATACATATATATATATATATATATATATCCCCTATAATCCCAGCACTCAGAAGGCTGAGGCAAGAGAATTCCCTGTGAAGCTGCAAGTTCCTAGCCTGGTTTATACATAGCAAGTTTAAGCCAGCCTGTATTACATAAGTGAGACTCTCAAAAACATAAAACAAACAAAAATTACTGCACATAGCACAGCCTGCTATGGTTGGGGTAGGCCTTTAATCCCAGGACTTGGGAGGCCGAAACATAAGGATGATCACACACTGGATGTCAGCCTGGCTGCACACTGAGGTAGCAAGACTATGTAAGATCAGTAGTAACAAAGCAGAGTAGAGGCAGGAGGTTCCATTAATAACATCTTTAAACAACATAGCAAGTCTGAGGCTAGCCCGCCCGGGCAACATCAAAACATTGTCTCAAAGATTCCCTTCCCCACAAAGTAGCAACAAGCCAGATTTAGAAAGAAGAATGGTTTGGGGGATTCAGCTCTGTAGTAGGCCTACATTCAATTCCCATCACCAGAAAAGTCAGGGAGCAAAACGTGGAGAAGACATTAGATCCCGTAAAACCTGTAGTGAGTATTTGAAACAAACAGCTGGAGTCAAAATGTAACCAGACAGTAAAACTCAGCCTTCGCTATAACAAACAAGAATGCTGCACCGTAGTCTTTTTGTTTGTTTTCTTCTCTCTCTTTTTTTCAGTGTGGGTTCCAGACTCATGTAGATTAGACTGACCTCAAACCCCTGAGCATCCTTGCCTCTGCCTCCCAGGTGCTGGGATTACCACGGCAGCCAGCTCCTCTCCTCCCCTTTCTTTGATATTTTTGAGACAATGTCTCACTCCATAGCCCATGCAGACCTGGAATACACTACCTAACCCAGGCAGTCTTCCTTTCTCTGCTTCCTGAGCACTGGGATTTCAGGTCCTAGCCACCACTCCCAGCTTGCAAACTAATTTTTTTTTTTTATGACAAGGTCTTTTTAGGAACCCAGGCTGGTGTTTGCTTTGCAGAGGTCTTTCTGCCTCTGCTGGGATAGTGAACATGAGGCCCCACACCCAGCTCACTGATTTCACAGTCAGAGATCCTCCTGCCTCTGCCTCCTGAGGGCTGAGATTAAAGACATTTGCCACCACTGCCTGGCTCATTTATTTATTTTTAATAATTTTTTTGTGCATGTGGGAGTTTTACCAACGTGTATGTCTATACACTAGTACCTGCAGAGGCCAGAAGAGGACCCCCCAGATCCCCTAGAACTGTAGTTACATATAGTTGTAAATTACCATGTGGATACTGGGAACTGAACCCTATTCCTCTACACCATTGGTTCCCTTCCTAAGGCTAGGACCCTTTAACACAGTTCCTCATGTTGTGGATGAATGAAATGAAGTTTATGCCCTGGCAATGCTGAAGCATGCATGGGCAGCCCATATTGGGTTTCATGGTCTAAGTTGATGTATGATGACTGACCAGGTCTCTTCCTCAAGAGGGCACCAGATCTCATTATAGATGGCTGTGAGCCACCACGTGGTTGCTGGGAACTGAACTCGGGACTTTTGGAAGGGCAGGCAGTGCTCTTAACCGCTGAGCCATCTCTCCAGCCAGGATATCTGACATGCTACTCCTGTAAAGGGTCATTCCACCCCCAAGGTGTCAGGACTGAGAACCACAGCTCTGCAATTGTTCTTAACTATTGAGCCATCTCTCTAATGCCTATATATATATATATATATATATATATATATATATATATATATATATATATGTTTGTTTTTTTTTTTTGGTTTTTGATTTTGTTTTTGAGACAGGGTTTCTCTGTGCGACAGTCCTGACTGTCCTGGAACTCACTCTGTAGACCAGTCTGGTCTCAAACTCACAGAGATCCCCCTGCCTCTATCTCCTAAGTGCTGGGATTAAAGGCGTGCGCCACTATCGCCCAGCGTAAGTACATCCTTATATATAAACTCACAGAGATCTGCCTGCTTCTGTCTCTGCGCTGCTACATGATTTTTCTGGTGCTGGGATTAAAGGTGTGTGCCATTACAGCCCACATTATTTATCTTTTAACATGACAGAATCTTGGGAACTGGAGAGATGGCACAGCAGTTAAATACACTGGCTGTTCTTACAAAGGACCGGGGTTTGATTCCCAGAACCCACAGGATGGCTTGAAATCATCTGTAGTTCCAGTTTCAGAGGCTCTGAAGCCCTCTGCTGGCCTCCCTGGTCACCAAGAATGCAAGTGCTGTACAGACAGACACGTGGGCAAAACACTCATGCACGTCAAAACAAACAAACAAACAGGATGACTATTGGCCTCCAAGGCTGGACCACGTGTGTGGTCAAAAAGAATGAGTCTGTAGACTTTTCTGTTATAGTTAAACTAATACACCTTAAGATAAATTTAAAAGGACAGGGTGTCTATATGTTGCCCAGGCTAGCTTCAAACTCCTGTAATCAAGGTAGTCTCTTCTCACAGCCTCCTAAACAATTTCTTATGTGATTGTGTCCCTGCCCCCAGCCACTCAGTCATAGGCTCAGAGATTGTGTGAACAGAGAAAGGGGATGAAGAGAGCCGGGCTGGAGGGAGACAGAAGGTGGTAGGTAGCCTCTGGCATCCCTTGTGAACTCAGGGAAGGACGAATCACAGAGCAGGGTCTCAGGCAGAGACCTGTGAGTACTCAGGGATCGTCTGGCCGACCTTTCCAATGCTCAGCACTGATGAGGCTTCGGTTTGACTGATCCTTCTGGGACCTGGATATTCTCCAGTGTCCCGAGGCCTGAGTGGGCAGTGTGGGTCGTTCACAGGTCTCAACCTGCTCCCAGTGAGCCCATGAACCCTTTTTCTCGCCAGCTGTGGTCACTGCGCGCCAAATGCAACATGCTCTCCCGTCACGGGCAACTGTGAGTCCTGCAAGCCGGGCTGGAATGGGACTCAGTGCAAGCAGCCATGTCCTCCTGGCACCTTTGGTGAGAGGTGCGGTGAGCAGTGCCCCCGCTGCTGGCTTGGAGAGCCCTGTCATGCAGAAACAGGGCACTGCCAGCGCTGTGACCCCGGTTGGCTAGGGGACAGGTGAGGGCCTCTCTTCCTCTCCTAGACCCCTCCTCTCAGCTGCTCTTTCTGGGAGGGCTGCCCCTTCCACGAAGTTCACATCCAGTAGCTCAGGGCAGCCTCCTGGCCCTGCTGAGGGGAAGAGGAGATTCCAAGAGGGCTCTGGGAAGGGTGTACCTCTAGCTGGTTCCTCCTTGAGCCTTTCCTTCCTCTCCCTTCAGGGACCTGTAATTTTGTCACCCACTTGGGTTTGACTCTGCTTTGCTGCAGGAGAATGACCCTTTTGGGAGCCTGAGTTCAGCAACACGGGGAAGTCATAGGGTTTTTCTGTCTTCTGAGTTTTGCTTCCCTATGTGGCCTCAGATGTGAGAACCCCTGTCCCTCCGGTTCGTTTGGGGAGGGCTGCAGCTCTACCTGCCCTGCCTGTGTTCAGGGGACCTGCGATGCAGTGACGGGGGAATGTGTCTGCAGTGCTGGCTACTGGGGGACCAGGTAAGGACTAGGACCTGGGGATGATGGAGATGAGGTTAGGCCTCTGTGTGCTTTTCCTAAACATCCCTCACTGAGCCTCTCGACTTCCCAGAAACCCTCTCATCCCACAACTAAGACCTGAATTCTCCTGTATGGGTGACATCTTCTGAGGAAAGTCAGTTGTTAATCTAAAGGGATTAAAAAATAAATAAACGAGACATTTTAAAAGGAAAGAAAAAAATCAGGGGGAAAAAGAGGAGAATGGGGGCTCGCTATTCAGACGAGGACTTAACTTAGGGGTGGGACACAGACCCCTGCTGTTGTTCCTCTAGTTCTTCGGGTGTCAAGCAGCCAGCATCTCCTGGCAGGTGTCCCCAGTGGAGACCTGTTTCACAGAGGAAGGGACAGAGGTCCAAGGTGTTAGGGGGCGGACAGGTCCTTCAAGGCCTGCAGCCTGCTTCTCTTGCATTAAGGCTGAGGGATGAGGGTATCAGAAGCAGGTCCTACCTAAAGTCTCTACAGTGGAAGTCAGAGTGATCTACTATCAGGGGCCAGGGACAATACCCAGAAATCTGCTTCTATCTTCCCGCCTGGGGTACCTTCAGCCTGCCTTTCCTATTACCTACTCTAGCTGCAATAGTTCCTGCCCATCTGGCTTCCATGGAAACAACTGCTCTATCCCCTGCCAGTGCCCAGAGGGGCTCTGCCACCCTGTGACTGGGGCCTGCCAGCTGGGTAAGTGGAAGGAGGATGAGGGAACATTTGGTCTTTTCCATAGTCTTCCGGAGTCTCATCTGCCGGGAAGGATGGGCTCACTTCAGAGATGGGATCCTCGAGAGCCCTGAATATGTGGCCCTTTCCCATGTCCCTAGGCCGTCATGGTAAAAACGCCCTCATTGCGGGTATCCTGGTTCCTCTGCTGCTGCTCCTCTTGGGTGTCATCTGCTGTGCCTACTGCTGCTCAGCTAAGCGGCTGGCCCCTAAGGACAGGTAAACACCGGCCCTTCTGTGTGTTCCTACTTGGTGGGGAAGTGCTGAACTTGTCACTTTTCAGGTAGTGATACTTGGCACAGATTGAAGCCTGGAACTGCTTGTCTTCCTTAGAAACCTTTGACAAGGAAGTGTCTGAGTCACATGAACATGAGCAGGGGAAAACCGAGTGGCAGGGGACTCAAAGTCAAGCTGCAACAGAAGGCCAGGCTCATGACATCATGACAAGGGCAGGGACAGAGGAGAATCCACCACAGCTCAGCAGAGAAGGGAAGAGACCAGATCTCAAAATGTCAGGAAAGCCTGGCGGTAGTTGTGCGTGCCTTTAATCCCAGCACTTGGGAGGCAGAGGCTGGCGGATCTCTATGAGTTTGAGACCAGCCTGGTCTACAGAGTTAGTCCCAGGACAGCCAAGGTTATACAGAGAAATTCTGTCTCAAGAAACAAGCAAACACACAAAAGTCAGGAAAGAGGGACAGAAAAGTCTGAGCTGTGGTTTGACAGACAGCACGGCCTGAGAGAGGGATATGGGAGAGACCTCAGTGAGGGGCGGGAGAATGTCCGCTTGTCACATTGTTCTCCATATCTCTTGGCCTCTTGGACACTCACCACATTGTGGAAGTTTGGAACTTGTGGTGAGAGGATTCTTTTCCTTGATTTACTAAGACGCTGAAGCTCATGGTGTCTTAGCTGCTCATGGCTCACACAGAGGCCCTGGATACTTTGACCAGTGTGTTCTTTCTCCTCCATCTTGCTAGAAATCATAGCCACAGCTTAAGCAAGTGCTCTACTACTGAGCTACACCCTCAGCCTTGTTTGCTTGTTTTTGAGAAAATACCTCACTATGTAGACTAAGCTGTCACGAACTGGCTATCTTCATGTCTCAGTCACCTGAGGGCTAGGACTCTGGGAATGTGCCACCATACTAGACCCTAAACCTTGATTTTATCCTCTGTGCTACAGGGCATCCATAGGTGAGCAAACAGCCTGAGAGTAAAGAAGCAGCCCACATCCCCCAGCCCCCAGAAGATGATGAGGACCTGTCCAAAAGCTGTCAGAGAAATCTGACAAGCTGTCATTCCAGTTTGGGGGTGGGGTAAAGTGGGGGGAAAACGCAGGTTCCTGGGGTGATAGTTACATCTCCCAGGATGACAGCCACAAAGAGTTACATTTTTAAGAAGCTACTGCAGGTACCTAGTGCAGGACCTGGTGCCGGGCCCTGCCAATGGTTCTGTCAGGTTTACAGCTGAGGCCAGGACAGTGAAATCAGAGCCAACAGGGTCACTGCCTGGCTCTAGCACAGTGGTTCTCAGCCTTCCTAATGCCACGACCCTTTAGGACAGTTCCTCATGTTGTGGTGACCCCCAATCATAAAATCATTTTTGTTGCTACTTCATAACTGTAATTTGACTGCTGTTATGAATCAAAATATGAATATTTTTGTAGATGAAGGTTTGTCAAAGGGGTCACAACCCATGGGTTGAGAACCACTGCTCTAGAGCTATGTTGCTCTCTGTAATTTAGATTTTGGTCTCCATTGTCTTTTTCTGTGTGCCTGGTGCCTGTGGAATCCAGAAAAGGGTGTTGGATTCTCTGGAACTGGAGTTGAAGATATTTGTGAGCTGCCATGTGGGTGCTGGGAATTGAACCCAGGCCCTCTGGAAGAGCAGCCAGTGCTCTTAACTGCTGAGCCATCTCTCCAGCCTGACACAGAGACTTCTTTTAATTAATTGTGAAAGTTCAATCTATATCTTGGGCTTGTTCATAACTAGTTCTTTTAACTTAACTCATTTATATTGCTCTACGTTCTGCCACATGGCTGTTACCTCTCCTCCTGCACATCCTACTTGCTCTGTGTCTCCTGGTGTCTCTACCTCTCTTCTTCCCAGAGTCCTCTCTAACCCTGCCTAACCTCTTCCTGCTTAGCTATTGGCTATTCAGCTCTTGATTAAGCCAATCAGAAGGCACCTTGGCCAAGACACATCTTCACAGTTTAAACAGCTATTCTGCAACACGCTATAGTTTGGATCTTATTGTGTTATCAGTTCAGAGCCATTGAAGTAGATATGGTCACCTGACATCCTGTCAGTCTGAGCTGGGCCCCCTTAGAGCTTGTACACTGATCATCCTCCCTCTGCCACCCTCTCAGGCCAGAGAGAAATGGAGCTGCCCTGTTCAGAATGAAGCAACAGGTATGGGACACACTCACCAGCCTGGGTGCTGCACTGCCCTGTGGCTCCCTCAGTAACTACAAGCTACCCTGGGTGACAGGTAAGTGGGCACTGGGGATCAGGATCGGGAGACTAGGGCCAAGATGGGACCAAGCTTCCCATGAGGCCCCAGACCTGACCTGAAGCCCCTGCAGTTTCTCACCACGACCCGGAGGTTCCCTTCAACCACAGCTTTATTGAGCCACCCTCTGCCGGCTGGGCCTCGGATGACTCCTTCTCTTCTGACCCTGACTCTGGAGAAGAGGACGAAAGTGATGCCTACTCCGTGCCACCTCGAGAAGGTAAGCACCCCCAGCCCAAGCAGCCGTGCCCAGGGCAGCGCCTTCCCTGTTCCTGTGCCTAAGCTTATCTTCCCATCACCTGCTGTTTCTAGCTCTGAGAACAAGTTCAGAACAAAGGAGAGTTCTGTCCTCAGCAAACTTCTAGTCTGGTGGGCAGTAAAAAGAAAAGACATGCCAAGGGCCAAATGTGGTGGCACATGCCTTTAATCCCAGCATTTGGGAGGCAGAGGGAGGTGAGTTTGAGGCCAGTTTTGTCTACATAGTGAATTTCAGGATAGCCATGGGTATATAGAGAGTCCCTGTCAAAATAAATAAATAAATAAAATAAAATAAAGAAAGAAAGTCACTAGACAACAGAGGACAGAATTGTCCCAAAACTCCTTCTGGAGGAAACATAAGCAACATCCACCCCTTTTTCTAAAACTAAGGTCTCAATGACAAACTGAGGCACGATGCCATCAAAGCTTATTCTGGGGACCAATGAATTTATTGGGTTCCCATATCGTGAGGGTTTATTTACAGGGGTATGGGTGCTCCTCCCTGCAATAGGCCATATCTAGAAAGCCTTTACTCTCAGGGATGTGGGTTTACCTAGCCACACGGACGGAGCCCTCCTCTCCTGTATATTCTCCAGCCTGTATATCCCTGCCTCGCCCCAGAGCCCAGGTGCATTTAAGTAGCATTGCATACAACAGGTGGTAAGAAGGGTTCATACTCAGGTGAGGGTCTCTTGACCCTCTCCACCCCTCCATGAGGGGGTGTAAACAGCAAGCCCAGCTGGGGTGATGCTTTTCCAAGGGCTGAACACTCTCACATGGCCTTTGCTTGTCTCAGAGGACAGTCACACAGTCATGCTTTAGTGGAGCATGTAAAAAAAGGAGGAACTCCAAAGCTGCCCTGTTAGTAATAGCTGGGGTGAGTCTAGACGGATCAGTAGGAATTAGCAAGGGAAAACTAGGCAGGAGTGGTGGTGTTTAGGATAAGTGGGACCGTGTGCAGTGACTCAAAGTGGGGAGGGGTAGAGAGAAAAGAGGGAAGGAGTATGGTCCTCTGCTACACCAGTTCCTCCCCTGCCTCCCTCTTCCTTGCCACCTCTTGAGGCCTCTGGGAAGATTCCGGGCTTCTGTGTCCCTGCTAGAATGGATCAGAGGAGCAGACTTAGCCTCACACAAGCTCATTCTGTCTTCTCCCCTGCCAGAGATGGTCCCTGTGGCCCAAGAAGAGTCCCCAGCGGCCAGCCTTCCTGGAGGCCCATTCCCTCCCCCTGAGGACACTTCCACACCATTCCCCATCCCACGCACTTCCAGCCTGGCTCGGGCCAAGAGGCCATCTGTCTCCTTTGCTGAAGGCACTAAGTTTGCACCACAGAATGGCCGAAGCTCTGGGGATCTCTCCAGCCCCATACGAAAACCCAAGAGACTCTCCAGAGGTGCTCAGCCACGTCCTGAAGGGCAGGAGGCTGGGGAGCCTGCAGGCCCAGAACAAGCAAATGTGGAAGAGGATGCAGCTACCGCCACAAGCCCCGGAGATGCTGCCACCAGTCACCACCAGCTCCCACCTACTAACCGGACAGTGGCTGGGTGTGTGGAAACCTCCAATGGCAGCATCCAGGAGAGCTCAGGCTCTGTGGCCACAATCTACATGCTGGCAGGGACACCCCAGAAACCTGAGGGCCCTGTCTGGTCTGTCCTCCGTCGTTTGGGAAACTACCAGAAAGATCAGGCAATGCCCAAGGTCAAGAGTGCCATCCCTAAGCCTGTACGCCGAGCTCTGGGTCGGAACCAGGGCAGCACTGGGCTGTCCCAGAGCTCTGGTTCAGCTCCAGATGCCATGCTCTCTGGAACCATAAAGCCCACTGAAGTTAAGCCAGAGGAAGCATCCAGAGGTCTGGGAGATGGCACTGAGAGCTCAGGGACAGCCCAGGAACCAGTCTCTGGGAACAGCTCTCTGGAACAGAGTTCCCAGAAGCAAGCTGAAGAGAAGCAGCAGGAGGAGCCCCTATATGAGAATGTTGTGCCTCTGTCGGTACCACTGCAGCACTGAGGACTCTGAATTTGGTGAGTGGGAAGACTGTGGATGGGATGTGGGGAAAGGAGGATGCTGAAACTGCTGTGGACCAGTGTGGGGAGAGGAGGATGCTGAAACTGCTGTGGACCAGTGTGGGGGAGAGGAGGATGCTGAAATTGCTGTGGACCAGTGTGGGGAGAGGAGGATGCTGAAACTGCTGTGGTCTAGATTGAGCTTTGTGCAGGGAATTGATGCCAAGGCTGCGACAGACTAAGCAGAAACTACGCCCTGGAAGAGGCGAGGGTTAGAGGCCACCTGGCTGTGGGTCTGGCCCTGGCAGTGTCCCCAGGTGGGACTGGAAGGCCTGGGTAGAGACCCTGTGGACTAGGGTCAGAGGAAGGAGGTGGCTACAGGGACTCCCCCTCTGTTGCCCTGGACTCTGTCCCAAGTCTATGCTTCCCATCATTTCAAAATATCTCTTTTACTGAAATGGAAAACAACTTAAATGTTTGATGATAAAGATTGATTAAACAAGTATTTCTTTTAGAAAATTTATCAATTTATTTATTGGGAGCGTGCGCCACAACATTCACGTGTGGAGGTCAGTCGCCTCTTAGAAGTTAGTTCCTGCCTGCCTGGGGGTGGCACTCAAGTTCCCAGGCCTGAGACCCAAGCACTAACCACTGAGCCACTTTGCCTGCCATTCTTTTTTGAGACAGGGTCTCTCATGTAGCCCAGGCTGGTCTCAGACTCACTCTGTGGGTGGGAATGTCCTTGAATTTATGATCCTTTTGCCTCTACCTCCCAATGATTGGCCTGTAGAATCTGAGTTTTCTGTTTTTATAGAGTGAGCTACAAACCAGCCCAAAGGAACAAGTATTTCTTAAAACTGGTTTCTACACAATGGCTAAATATGTTATTCAAAAATATTTGTAGGACTGGAGAGATGGCTCAGAGGTTAAGAACACTGACTGTTCTTCCAGAGGTCCAGAAACCACATAATGGCTCATAACCATCTGTAATGAGGTCTGGTGCCCTCTTCTGGCATAGAGGTGTACATGCAGGAGGAACATTGTATACATAATAAATAAATCTTTTTTTTATTTTTTTTATTTACTTTTTAATTTTTTTGGTTTTTCAAGACAGGGTTTCTCCGTAGCTTTTGGTTCCTGTCCTGGAACTAGCTCTTGTAGACCAGGCTGGCCTCGAACTCACAGAGATCCGCCTGCCTCTGCCTCCCAAGCGCTGGGATTAAAGGTGTGCGCCACTACCGCCCGGCTAAATCTTTTTTTTTTAAAGATTTTATTTATTTATTATGTATAGAAAGTCTGCCTCCATGTATGCCTGCAGGCCAGAGGGCGCCAGATCTTATTACAGATGGTTGTGAGCCACCATGTGGTTGCTGGGAATTGTACTCAGGTCCTCTGGAAGAACAGTCAGTGCTCTTAACCTCTGAGCCATCTCTCCAGCCCTAATAAATAAATCTTTAAAAAAAAAATTTGTAGCCGGGCGGTGGTGGCGCACACCTTTAATCTCAGTACTTGGGAGGCAGAGGCAGGCGGATCTCTTGAGTTTGAAGCCAGTCTGGTCTACAGGCTGAGTTCCAGGACAGGCTCCAAAACTACATAGAGAAATCCTGTCTTGAAAAAACAAAAACAAAAATATTTGCTATGTGGGTCTGGAGAGACGGCTCAGTGGTTAAGAGCACTGGCTGCTCTTCCAGAGGACTTACAGAACATGGATGTAGCCGGGTGGTGGTGGCGCACGCCTTTAATCCCAGCACTCGGGGGGCAGAGGCAGGCGGATCTCTGGGAGTTCGAGGCCAGTCTGGTCTATAAGAGCTAGTTCTGGGACAGGCACCAAAAGCTACAGAGAAACCCTGTCTCGAAAAACAAAAAAAAAAAAAATGTTAAAAACCTGATGCGTGAACGAATGATGTAACAAAGTGGGGCCACCCACCGCGCAGGGCCACCGCGCAGGGCCACCGCGCAGGGCCACCGCGCAGGGCCACCGCGCAGGGCCACCGCGCAGTTCCTGCTCTCCCACTGATGTGTCTTCAGTTCCGTGCTGACACTGGGCCCAGGGTCTCATTCATACCGGGCATCTGCCCTACTGCTGAGCTATATATATCACTGACCCCAACTTCTCTTGAAATGTTTTTTTCCTTAAAACAAATAATTAATGCCCGCCAGTGGTGGTGCACGGCTTTAATCCCATCTCTTGGGAGGCAGAGGCAGTTGGATCTCTGAGTTCAAGGCCGGCCTGATTTATGGAATGAGTTCCAGGACAGTCAGGGCAATAGAGAAAACTTATAACGAAAAAAAAAAGTTTGTTAAGATTTATTTTATGTATATGAGTGTTTTGTCTGCATGTATCTGTTCACCACCGTGTGCCTGGTACCCTCAGAAGTCAGAAAAGGGTAGTGGATCCCTTGGAACTGGAGTTGTGGATGGTTGTGAACTACCTGTTGGCGCTGGGAACCAGACCCTGTGTTCTCTGAGTGCATACGTGTTCTCAATCACGGAAACCTCTCTCCAGACCTTTCTGACTTTTAGTTTTTGTGCCTGTGTGTTCAATGTGTCCTGTGGAGTATAAAGGACAAGTATTGGATACGAGGTCTCTCTTGCTACCTCGTGGATTCCAGGGGTGGCACTCAGGTCATGAGGCTCGTGGGCAAGTGCCTCTCTCCACTGAACCATCTGGCCAGCCTCACTTTCTGTCTCATGACACAGGTTGAAAAGTGTCTCTTGTTGCTGTCTTACAAATTATGTTTTGTGCCGGGCGGTGGTGGCGCACGCCTTTAATCCCAGAGGCAGGCGGATCTCTGTGTGTTCGAGACCAGCCTGGTCTACAAGAGCTAGTTCCAGGACAGGCTCCAAAACCACAGAGAAACCCTGTCTCGAAAAACCAAAAAAAAAAAAAAATATATATATATGTTTTGTTTTGAGATAGGATCTCACTATGTACCCTAACTGACTGGCCTGGAACTCACAGAAATCCACCTGCGTCTGCCTCCTGAGTACCAGTGTGGCGATGGTGGCGCACGCCTTTAATCCCAGCACTCGGGAGGCAGAGGCTGGCGGATCTCTGTGAGTTCGAGACCAGCCTGGTCTACAAGAGCTAGTTCCAGGACAGGCTCCAAAACCACAGAGAAACCCTGTCTCGAAAAACCAAAAAAAAAAAAAAAAAAAAAAAAAAGCATGTGTAACCAGGACTGGCTTTATTTTTAGATATCTGTGATTTTAAAGCTTTTTCATAAAATTTGATGACACTAAAGAAACAATAACAAACAATAGCAACAACAAAATGGATGTGGTAGTCCGGGGCCCTAATCTCAGCAGCAGGAGGTGGGGGCAGGATAAGCAGAAGTTCAAGGTTATCCTCAAGCTGCGTAGCACATTGGAAGCAGGCTGTGCTACATGAGACTTTGTTCCCAAACCAAAACAACATGGAACTCTATTGTGTGAAAATAACATGATCATAAGCTACCCCTTCGCCCCATGAGCAATTGTTTTCTTTGCTTTTTTGTTTTTTCTTTTTTTTTTTTAAAAAAAAAAATATATTTGTTTATTTATTATGTATACAATATTCTGCCTGTGTGCATGCGTGCAGGCCAGAAGAGGGCACCAGACCCCACCACAGATGGTTGTGAGCCGCCATGTGGTTGCTGGGAACTGAACTCAGGACCTTTGGAAGAGCAGGCAATACTCTTACCCTCTGAGTCATCTTTCCAGCCCCTTGTTTTGGTTTTTTGAAACAGGGTTTCTCTGTAGCCATGGCTGTCCTGAAACTTGCTCTGTGGATCAGGCTGGCCTCGAGCTCAGAGGTCTGCCTGCCTCTGCCTTCCGAGTGCTGGGACTAAAGATGTGTCCCATTGGGAGCTGGAGAGATGGCTCAGTGGTTAAAAGCATTGCCTGCTCTTCCAAAGGTCCTGAGTTCAATTCCCAGCAACCACATGGTGGCTCACAACCATCTGTAAAGAGGTCTGGCGCCCTCTTCTGGCCTTCAGGCATACACGCAGACAGAATATTGTATACATAATAAATATTTAAAAAAAAAAAAGATGTGTCCCATTGCCAACTGGCTTGGGTAGTTGTTTCTAATTATTTCAATACAAAATGATGCTGGGGTTTGAGAATGTGTTAAAGCACTCGCTTAGGAACGGGATGCCGGGGACCTGCTAAGAACACTACAGAGTGTATATATTTGCTCCAAATGGCCCTCCAAAACGTGCATATGGGTTTGTATTCTTACAAACTATGAGGGTACTAGATGATCATAGTGACACACACCTTTAATGTCAGAACTCAGGAGACAGAAGCAGGCAGATCACAGAGTTCAAGTCCAGCCTGATCTACAGAGTGAGTTCCACAACAGCCAGGGATACACACACACACACACACAAAAAAAAAGCCTCCTCTTGAAAAAACAAAAAACCAACCAACCAAAAAAAAAAAAAATCTGAAAAACAAAAAAATTATGAGAGTACTCATTTCCTTACACAAAATCTGAGTAGCTCAGGCCAGGTCATGGTGGTGGTGCATATCTTTAGTCCTAGCACTTGGGAGGCAGAAGCAGGATCTCTAGGAGTTCAAGGCCAGCCTGGTCTATAGAACTAGTTCCAGAAGAGAAACCCTGTCTCAAAAAGAGAAAAAACAGAACAAAAGCTCAGTATTTTGATATAAAAAAAAAAAACAACACAAAAGTAAAGTATTATATACTAAAACTTAAAATCCTTCTACAAACAAATCTTTTTTTCTTTAGAGTTTTATTGTGGCAGCCAAGTTTGGCTTTGAACTCTGGATCTTCATGTAGATTCTGAAGTGCTGGGATTATAGGCATACATCCCAAGTTAGCCTAGTAAAAAAATGTTTTTTGGCCATTCAAAAATGATAGGCATGCTGGTGCATACCTGTAATCCCAGCACAGAGGCAGAGGTGGGGAATTCCATGCCAGCCTGGACTACAAAGGGAGATCCTATTTCAGAAAAACAAAACCCAAAGTGGCAGTGGGAGGAGGGGTGAGAACAGCAGGATGTGGCTTTAGTTCCAGTGTTGAGCAGACAGAGGCAGGAAGAGCCCTGGGGCCTGCAGGTCAGCCAGCTCGGCCTACTTTAGGAACTCACCCTGGTCTGCACAGTGGCTCCAAAAATAAGGCGGTGTGCTAGCGGTGAACTAGTAAGGAAAGACACGCTATATCACACTCTGGCCCCTCCATATGCAGGTGCGCACACGCGATTATGAATGTGTGTGTGCACTCACGCACGCAAACAAAACAGTACAGAAAACCAGCCAAAACCCCAAAACCATCAGCTGGATGGTGGTGGTGCATGTCTTTAATTCCGGCACTCAGGAGGCAAAGGCAGGTGGATCTCAAGGCCAGCCTGATCTACACAGTGAGTTCCAGGATAGCCAGGGTTACCCAGAGAAACCGTGTCTTTTTTCAAATATTTATTATGTATACAATATGCTGTCTGTGTGTATGTCTGCAGACCAGAAGAGGACACCAGACCTCATTATAGATGGTTGTGAGCCACCATGTGGTTGCTGGGAATTGAACTCAGAACCGTTGGGAGAGCAGGCAATGCTCTTAACCACTGAGCCATCTCTCCAGCCCCCGAGAAACCATGTCTTAGAAAAACAAACAAAAACAACTAAACAAACCCCAAAACCATCATCAGGACTGAGGCTATAATTTGATGATGGAGAGCTTGCTTAGCATATGTAAGGCCCAGGGGTTGATACCCAGCACCACCTTCCCCTATATAGAAAAGTACCTTTTAGGTCCCAACACCCCACAAGGCAGCTCCCAATTCTCTATAACTGTAGTCCCATGGGATCCCATGCTTTTTTCTGGTGTGCAGACATTCATGCAGACAAAACACCCATATTCAGAAAACAAAACATTAATCTTTAAGAAGAGTATCTTAAGATGTTTGGAGAGATGGCTCAGTGGTTAAGATCATTTGCAGTGCTCGCCTTTAATCCCAGCACTTGGGAGGCAGAGGCAGGCGGATCTCTGTGAGTTCGAGACCAGCCTGGTCTACAAGAGCTAGTTCCAGGACAGGCTCCAAAACCACAGAGAAACCCTGTCTCAAAAAAAAAAAAAAAAAAAAAAAAAAAAGATCATTTGCAGCTTTTGAGGAGGGCAGTTTGGTTCCTTGGCAACTCAGCCACTTAATTCCAGTTCCAGGTGACTTGATGCCCTCTTGTGGCCACCATGGGTAATGCATGTATGTGGTGCACATTAGACAAAACAGATGTCAACTTTTAAAAAGATACCTTGTTACTATTTGAACTTCTATGTTCATTTTAAGTTTGAAGTTCTTTTCAGACCTTTAAAGTGATTGCATTCTTCTACATATTATCTGAATATATTAAATTCTTTTCGTTTTTGAGACAGTCTCATTCTAGTGCTTAGGTGAACCTGGAACTCAATATATATTTTAGGCACACATGACAATCCACCTGTTTCAATCTCCTGAGTGTTTGGATTATAGGTGTGAGCCACCAGACCTGACTTACAATTTTACTTAAAACAAATCAAAACAATAAACAGGGTCTCAAGTCAGGCAGTGGTGGCACATGCCTTTAATCCCAGGACGCAGGAGGTAGAGGCAGGAGATCTCTGAGTTCATGGCCAGAATGGTCTTTACAGAGCAAGTTCCAGGACAGCCAAGACTACACAGAGAAACCCTGTCTCAAAAAAACAAAATAAAAAATAACATTGATAATAAATAAACTAGGGTCTCACTGTATAGCTCTGGCTGGTACTGGGCAAGAACTCTGTAGATCTGGCTGACCTTGAATTTAAAATCCCCACCTACCTCTACCTCTCTGGTGCTGAGGTTAAGGATGTGTTCTGCCATGCCTGGCTTGGGCTCAAAATTCCAAAGGGGTGTTGTTCTTTTTTTTTTTTTTGACTGATTCGTAAGTGCCTTTTATATACTAAGGACATGCTGTTCTCAATTTGTGACTGGTTTTATTTACTTTTCACGTCTGGTATACACGTACATGTATGAGTGGCTCTTACAACCTTCCTGTCCCCTCTTCTGATGATCCTTGAACCTTGGGGTGTTTTGGGACAAGCATTCACGTGCCAAGGCTGGCCTTGAACTCCCGATTCTCCTGCCTCTACCGCCCAAGTGCTGGGATTACAGTGGTGGGCTGCAACTCCTGGTTTATAACCTTAGAAGTCCTGCTAGTTTAGGACTTCTAATTAAAGGCGCCCCTAATTAAAAACAAAGTTTCGTTCAGAGGGACCTGGCTCATCTCAACAGTGACTTCTTTCTTGTTTCATTGTTCTGAGAAAGCCCCCCAAATCCCCAGTTTTTCGCCTGTAATGTAAGGCTAATGGCTGTGTCTAGGATTATCACTGATACTACCATGATCCTTCAGTGCCCCACGATCTTGTGTTCTAGAACCTGGTTCTTTTCGCAGGCTCATGTCTTCATTACGCAAACTCGTACTGTACACTGGCTCGAGTTTACTTTAGTGTGAACGGCTAGTAGTACCAATGACTAAGATATATCTGCCTCCAAGGAGTCTCCAGTGTGTGGAAAATGGAGCTCCATTACAGTCAGCAAACAAAAAGAGCAGCAGGTGTTATAGAGAGTGGCTAGGGAAGGCTTGCCAGAGGAGGGGCCGCCCAAGAAAGCGCCCACACAGTGAGAAGAGCAAATTGAGAACCCCAGCAACTCCACGGGATTGGAGCACCCAGAACCACAAGGAGGAAAAGGCTGCTGGGTAGGAAGCAGCCTGGGCGAGTCAGTTGGGGAACTTGAACTTTATCTGGCAGAACAAATGGTAGTGTTTCTGCAGGATCTAGAAAGAGGTCGGGTTTATCAAGGTCAGGTTTACATTTCCCACAGTTCACTGCGGGGTGGAGATGAGATGCAGAGATTGCTGGATGAATAGTTGTGTCCCAGAGACAGAAATGGGCAGATTAGATAAACGGGACGCCTGGTTATTCTGGTGCACTGGGGGAGGGGGGAGGGAAGCTGAGACTCCCTTTTCTGATGGAAAGGTACGTTTACAGCGTCTAACTTCGTTAGCCCAACACTTGGGAGGCAGAGGCCAGCATGGTCTACATAGTGAGTTTCAGGACAGCCAGGGCTACATAGTGAGACCCTGTCTCAACAATGTTTCCCCACCAAAAAAGAAAAAAAAATTAGATGGTACTATTATCCCAGGAGGGAGGGGGACACGATTTTAAGGGAGAATATGTCTGGAGAAAGCCATCAAGCAGATGGCTGAGGGAAAGGACTAAAGGACTGAATATATTTGCAGGTGGCAGGCCCAACTTGGAGCTTGTGAGAGTCTGCACAGTGGGTCATCAGGCCCCCAAACCTACCCACCAAGTCTGGGAGGGCATGCGCCGGCAGGGTGGCTAGCGAAGGTTCAGTGCACCAGGGGGCGCACTCGAGCTGAAGGAAGCAGAGCCAACCTTGGGCGGGGGAACGACACACGACTCATAGCCCTTTAAAGCAAGCCAGCTCTTGACGTATGGAGAATCTGAGGGACACCGAGTGTTTCCCGAGGGTAGGCTAGTCTCTGATCAGGGAGACACGGGGGAACAGTTAAACCTCTAGAGCCGATGCTCCATCTCCCGTACCGGCAGGTCCTCAGGGCAGTGCCGTTCTGGTGAGGACCCAGAAAGGATGGATGGAGCCCTCTGGACCCCATAGCGTTCTCTAAAGTCAGACTTACACTAGCTGCTCGGAGTTGCCCACAGAACGAGGGACGGGAGAATGAGTGTGTCAGCCACATGAAAGAGACCTTTGGGAAAGGGGAAGGAAGGCAGGGCGCACCAAGGTGACCGGTCTGAACACTGGTCTGCGAGGGCACCGAGAAAAACAGGCACCGGATGGGAACGGTGGCGTGTGGATGGATAACCAGGGACGTCTTGGACCTAAAACCTGACTACAGATCTTTAAGAGACACTGATTTTGGACCAGGCAGGAGGCACCTGAGGGCAAGTTGCTGGTGAATCAGGAGATCTAACAGGGATGCATTACACGACGTCAGGGCCTGCCTGGTTCGGGGGATTCCGACACCCCCAGACGGCTCCAGGATAGAACAATTGGGGCAAGGCAGCGAGGAACCCGGACACAAAGCCCGAGGAGCGGCCGGGAAGCGCAGCACGAAAGGGCAGCAATGGTTCGCTGAACTGGAGCATCCGGCCGTGATTCTCTCCGGGTGTGGACTGGGGTCTACACTGCGGGCCAAGCGACACGGTGCTGGAGCCCAGCTCAGTATGGACCAAGACTCCCTGAAACGCTGACGCAGAGATTTGACCGGGGAGAGGACTCCGAGCAGGGCGTGGGGCGATGCCCGCGGGGGCTCCGGGTTGAGGGGCACTCCAGCTTCACTGGGTAGAGCCGGGCCTGCCCAAGCCGCCCCCCAGCCCCCCCATTCCTCTTGTTTGTCTCCAAGTCCGGCCGGAACCGGCTTCTGCTCGCCGGGGGGCGGGCGGGTAGCTGTTGATTGGTCAAGGCCTGTTTCCAGCCCCACTCAGCCAATCAACGGGCAGCAGTGTTTTTCATCTTAGGGTAGGAATAAAAGGGCTGGAAATAAAGGGGACAGAAAAGGCGCCGGGCGGGCCCGATACACACCGGTAGGAGCCGGGTGAGCTCGACTCCCGAAATCCGGCCCCGGGCGAGGGTGCGGGAACCTGAAGCTGCTCACAGGCGGGGTTGGAAGAAAGGTGCATGCTTGCCAGAGAGAAGACACCGGGCGGGAGATGGAACAAAAAGGGAGAGTAGGAGGATGGAGGGACAGGATCTGCTTCTATGGAAACGGGCTAATTGCTGGGGTAACAACCCGGTCCGGGGGTCGCGCGGTTGGCTCGCGCCGCCGGTTTGAACCGGCTTCGCCTCTCCCATGCGGGATTCGCGTGGCGGTAGCGCCTAGCGACCTAGACACTGGCCAATGGTGCAGCAGTTCCTGTGCGGTTCCGCCAATGAATGCACCGTGGGCGGGCCGTTCCGGAGCTCCCTGCGCTGATCTTGTGGTTGAAGGAACAAGCTCTGGGGAAGGGTCTTGAGTGCGGGCGGGCGGAAGCCTGTCAGGGTCCTTGGGAGTGGCAGCTCTCAGGTGTGCCTCGGCTCAGGTGGCCCTACGACAAACTGTCTCCTTTTACGGCCCCCATACCAGCTATTCAATCTTGCTTGGGGCCAGGGCCGGCTCCACGTCCTTGAGCATGCATTATTAGTCCCTTGCCACCTGCCATGCCTCAGTTTACCTCCGAGTGAACTGAGGGAGAAGCCTCTCCACTTGGTCCGCAGGGCCCCACCGTGGCCGAAGGTAGCGGTGCCAGCTAGTCGCGGGTTCGGGATGGCTCAGGTCCCGAACGGGTCTGGGGTTCGCTTCTTTTGAGGCGTGCACCTACAGCCTGGGCTGCTGGGGGTTGACAGTCTGGTCGCTGTGCGCCAGCGTCCACACGGGTTGGGTAGGGCCACCGCTGAAGCTGAGGTCTGTGCGCAGGTGTCTGTCTGCAGAGCCAGAGCCGGGCTACAGCCGCCACACCGCACCATGGCGCCCACCCTGGCCACTGCCCATCGGCGCCGCTGGTGGATGGCCTGCACGGCTGTGTTGGAAAACCTCCTCTTCTCTGCAGTCCTCCTGGGCTGGGGCTCGCTGCTCATCATGCTCAAGTCGGAGGGCTTTTACTCCTACCTGTGTACGAAGCCAGGTGAGAAGGATGCCTCGGTCAGGGGCAGGTTCCTAGAGTGGGGCTTTGGGAGAGGGAGGGTGGAGATGAACATTTAAGCAATGCCTGCTTGCTGCACGGAGCCTCCTAGTGCCAAAAGGCCCATTTGATCCTCATCCAACTCTCGGGGTTATCATCGTCCCCGTTTGTGGATGGAGAAACTGAGGCTGGGATCAGTCTTCCATTTGCCCAAGCTGCAGACTAGTAGACTCGGGACCCCTGCGTGCCATCAGGAATATTGCTGGCCTCCTAGGCCCTGCAGCACCGCTTGCCTTGCAGTTAAACGTGTGTAAGAAAGAGGAACTCGATTCATAGGCCGGGGTGTAGCAAGAGAGAGGAAGTGGCTTCGCCTCCACCCGAAGGAAGGCTCATCTAGATATATATGTTGGTGGTTTTTTTTTTTTTTTTTTTTTTTTAAGTCAGGCCGTTATGGAGTCTCCTAAAGGCTTGCCAAGATATAATTTCTTGTCTGTTTTTGCTGCTTTATGATTCTCCAAAGGCCATTTCCTCTCCTGAACTGTGAGAACATCTCAGTGGCTTCCAAAACATAGTAGGAAGGAAGAGGAAGGGGACGAGCGAGGGAAAGGACGTTCTGAAGGCAGGCTGAGGGTGGCTCTCAACGCCCCCCAACCCATCCCTTCCACTGTCTTCCCACCCCGAGGGCTGCAGCTGAGCAGGGTCAGTCATCGGTAGGGCCCAGTCAGCTCCCAACCTCTCGCCACTTTCCTAGGCATCCTTGGTCAGACCTCCTGCCTTTGCCGTGCCCCACCCGGTACTTCAGCCCTCTCTGATGGTGGCCCAGATTTGAGTCCTTAGGTTACTGCTAGAGTGCCCTTTTCTTTCTAGAGTCCTTTAGTTTACTTTTTGACTTTTAATTGTCTTCTTGCATTTATTCGTTTGGGGGATGGGGCAAAGCACTGAGTGGAAATCCAGAGGATGACGTCTGCTTGGCTGTTCCAGCATGTGAGCTCAGGAGGTAGAACTCAGGCTGACAGACCCGAGTGTCACCTCGACAGCTGTTTGTTTCTTTATTTCTTTTGGTTTTTAAAGACAGTTTCTGTGTGAACTAACACCCAGCCCTAAAGTGTTTTTTGTTTTTTGTTTTTTTGTTTGTTTGTCTTTGTTTTTGACAGGATCTTGCTGTGTAGCCCAGTCTAGCTTTTGATTTGTAATCTTTACATCTCATTCTCTGAGTGCTGAGATTATAGTCTATGCTACCTCACCCAGCCTCTCATTCTGAGCAGGAAGAGAAAGCTTTGGACCCGCTCCCGCTGCCCGTAACTCTGAGTCAGTCTTCATTTTCCTTCTCTGATCTGCCCAGTGGATCCTCAGGGCACAGAACTTAGCAGGAGAGGGTAAGGGCCAGAGAAAGGGAGGGAATTCAGAGGGCACCTGGAAGAGGGCAGAAAGTCTATCGTTTATAACCAACCTTTAGCCTTTAGCACTCAGAAATATTTCCTAATAGCCAAAGGGTTCTTGGCAGGTCTTTCCCCACATCAGCAAGAAATCTTGAGATGAGAGTCAGACCTTGTTCCCTGACCAAGCTTCTGCTCTGCTTATGAGATGTTAGGAAATTAATGGCCCCGGGGAGATGGGGGAGGGACAGGGACGGGGACTGGAACAGGTAGAGGTGTATGGCTCTTTCTCCCTTTGTTGCAGGGTGCACTGGGCATTTAAAAGCAGAAGGAGCTGGGCGTTGGTGGCACACGCCTTTAATCCCAGCACTCGGGAGGCAGAGGCAGGCGGATCTCTGTGAGTTCGAGACCAGCCTGGTCTACAGAGCTAGTTCCAGGACAGGCTCCAAACAAAGCCACAGAGAAACCCTGTCTCGAAAAACCAAAAAAAAAAAAAAAGCAGAAGGAAAAAAAATCTTTATTCCCAGACAAATCTTCAGTATCTCATCCAGACCAGACGACTAGTGTGGGCAGACTTTCCTTTCTTTCCTTTTTTTCCCCTTTCCTTTCCTTTCTTCTTTGACACGTGGTGTTGGGGAAGTCAGATTGTCTGCTTCCACAATTTCTTAGATGGTATGGGCACCGTGGGACTGGAAACTGCTTTCCTGATGAAACCATCTTCCTTCCAGCGGCTGTGTGAGCATAGCACTGAGTCAGTCTTTAAAGCACCCAAGAGATTGACAGGTCAGGTCGCTCCTACAAACCCAAGGGAAGGGAAAGGGTTAGGACAGTGGGTTGAACATCAACTTCTTATCCCGTGCCTCTGCTCCTCTGTCTGATTTTGGTTTTTCTGATTATCTGGCAAACCCGCTGAGCTAGCATCCTCAGCGGGAAAGTCTGCTGACTCCACACAGCTTATCTCTCCAGCCTCCTTGCTTCTTGGAGTCCGGGTAACCTGTTGACTTTTGGGACCAGAAGCTTCCGTGCTTCCTTGACTGGGAGTGCCTTGGCAAGGTTAGGGTCAAGGTTTGCTCTGTGGCCCAGCATTGTCAACCTCAGTGGATGACTGAGTTCATCTCTTTAGACTTTGAAGGAGCTGACTTGTGTGTAGCTGACAAGAGATGCAAATTCCTCAGCTTTGTGTTGTTTTTAAGATTGATGGTGTGAGTGTGTTCATCAAAGGAAATTTGCCTGAACCTGTTGAAAGGTTTTCAGGACTGTGTTGAGACTCTAGCCAGACTCTGGCTGCAGACACGGTGTTGGGTTCCAGTTTGGCAATGTGGGAAAAGGGAAGGAATTCCTTGTGTCTCTGCTGACCCTCAGCTTGCTGCGCGTTGCCTGTCACATGGACGGGGGCTAGTGCTCAGAAGCTGAGTCCGGGTGTTTCGTGAGTTTTGTATACTACTCACCTGGTAATGACAATTAGAGACCTCTCGTCCTCCTGGTGTGGACAATTGGGAGTCTAGTGTGGAACGATTGGGGCTTTTCCAAGCTGAGTCCTTTGGTCCCTAAATGACCACCTTCATTTTCTCTGTTCTTTTGCTTAGTTTTGGTTTTAGATTCCTTCTGCCTCCTCAGTGCCGGGATAAAGGCATACAGCCACCATGCCTTAATAAACCCTATTGAGGTGCTAGACTAGGGGTCCCTTGCTAATAAGTCTTTTTTATGATTTATTTATTTTTATTGTATGTACATTAGTGTTCTGCCTGCATGTATGTCTGTGTGAGAATATCAGAACCGGAACTATACAGTTGTGAGCTGCCATGTGGGTGCTGGGGATTGAACCTGGGTCTTTTGGAAGAGCAGTTGGTGCTCTTAACCTCTGAGCCATCTCTCCAGCTGGGTGAGGTAGCATAGACTATAATCTATAGGAGGCCTTCCTACACTTAGACAGAAGCCTAGAGGTGAAGAAGGGTGAGCTGGTGTGTGTGTGTGTGTGTGTGTGTGTGTGTGTGTGTGTGTTTGTAAGCCAGAACAGGCCACATCCCACACCTCAGAGGGGAAGACAGAAAGGCAGGTACAGCAGAGAGATGGCCGGTGGAAGGGCTGGGAGGCAAGGAAAACTGGATTTTATTCTCAAGGCCAGAAGGAAGCCAGGGAGGCAGAGGACTGCCAGAATTCAGCGAGCCTCTCAGAGACCCTTGAATGGTTGAGGGCTGGCCACATGCTGGGTGTGGGTGGGATGAGGGCTGTGAAGAAGAGAATCTCCATGGCCCAGCTCCCAACATGAAGCTGAGCCCCTGTTATGCACATCCGGGTACATGCTTTCACATTTATGGGCACGTGAGCGTATGAGTCGACGTCGGGATCCTTCGGTCCCTGTCTCTCGCTGAACCCGGAGCTCACAGCTTTTCCAGAGGTTCTGTAGACACTAGTGTTCACGTTTGCTCTACTACCCAGGCTTGGCTCTGTGCTCTTGGCCCTTACAGTTAGGTACTCCTGCTGTGCCATCAAGAAACTAGACTCTGGCCGGGCGGTGGTGGCGCACGCCTTTAATCCCAGCACTCGGGAGGCAGAGGCAGGCGGATCTCTGTGAGTTCGAGGCCAGCCTGGTCTACAAGAGCTAGTTCCAGGACAGGAACCAAAAGCTACGGAGAAACCCTGTCTCGAAAAAATCAAAAAAAAAAAAAAAAAAAAAAAAAGAAACAAGACTCTGTGCTTCTAGAGGGCAGAGGGGCTGCTGTCCCCTGGGGAAGCAGCACAGACTCAGATATGAGACATGGACAAGGAGAATTCTGGGCTACATCCAGGCCTTCCCTTTTATGGGCTTTTATCCATACCTACAAGCCAGTGATGGAAACTTAGCTTTTGGCTTTTATTGCTTGTGAGCATAACTGTCTCTATTTTTCTTTGAGACAAGATCTCACTATATAGCCCAGACTAGCCTTGAACTGGTGATCCTCTTGACTCCTCTCTCTCCCTTTATTTATTTGTGTTTTTTTGGACAGGGTTTTATTATGTAACCCTGGTTGGCCTAGAACTCAGGTTACGATGGCCTCAAACTGCCTCAGCCTCCCAAGTGCTGGGGTTACAGGTGTGTGCCACCATACTGGACTTGTTACAATTTGTTTTTTGGTTTTTTTTTTTTTTTTTTTTTTTTTTGGTTTTTTTCGAGACAGGGCTTCTCTGTGGTTTTGGAGCCTGTCCTGGAACTAGCTCTTGTAGACCAGGCTGGTCTCGAACTCACAGAGATCCGCCTGCCTCTGCCTCCCGAGTGCTGGGATTAAAGGCGTGCGCCACCACCGCCCGGCTTACAATTTGTTTTTTATTAATTTTTTCAGTGCTAGGGAGAAACCCAGGGCTTCACAGGCTTTACCACTTAGCTACAGATTTAACTCACCCTAGTTTATTCTGAATTTAGAAAAATTCCAAAAGAAACAGTAAGAGGGCTAAAAGCTGGGACTCACAGCCTCAAAAAATGTGTCACAAAAAGAGTCCCCTTGCCTGTCACCGCCACTCTTACCCTTCTCATGACCTGATTTCCCTCCCTGACATCTGTTGGCTTATTTTGTCTCAGTGTCTCATGAAGGTCCTGTCGGGCATGGGTTGGCTTTTCCGTGGCTTTGTGGGAGAGCCGTGGACCAGCCCTGTTCTCACTAGGTGATAGGAAGGGCCTCTGGGGTGGCCCAGCTTTTTCCCAGCTTTGTTCTCTCAGCCTTCCACATTCCTCTAACCCACGAGGACAGGATAACCGTAGTCTCAGACTCTGGCTCCGTTTGAGCCTAGCCTCTCAAGACTTTCCTCAAGACACACACCTGCTCCGCAGTCCCACTTACTGTCCTGTGGAATATGGAGTCGGAGTGAGAGGGCACTTCGGTGCCGCTGAAGCCGGTGGCAAGTACACAGGCTGTCCACAGGAGGCTGCTGCTGCTGTGACCTCCGAGAGAGGGCCCAATGGTACTCACTGTGTCCAGCCTCTGGCTTGCTCTGTGGCTTAGCCGACCTCTCACCCACATCTCCCCTGCTGGGCTGAGATGCTGCTTCCTGTTGCCGGATAGACTAAGGATGGGAGAGAGGCTGGTGCAGGTACCCTCAGGAGGGCTGGCCGGGTCAGCAGCACAGAGGGGAGGGGTTCAGCCACCAGCCTGAGAAAGAACTGCTAGTGAACTAGAGAGTAACTCCTGCCATGTGCCTCTTTGTTCCCTCAGCACCGTCAGGGAGATCTTCTGGAGTTCCTCACTCTCTTTGTTTGCCTGGGGTGAGGGAAGGACTCTGACCCCGGAGAAGCCAAGGGGAGCCCTGAGTGGGGTCACAGAACTCGCTTGCCTCCTCTGCCTTCTCTGTTAAGATTTTGTTTGTGAGCCTTCTGAGTGGGGCCAACAGTACAGGGCATTGTTCTCTCTTCCCGGCCCTGGCAGCCCTAGCCCAGTTCTCAGCACACTCTGGCACACCAGTTTCTTGCCTTTCTTCTCCTTAGCCCTTCCTGACTGTGCTAGCCCGGGCTGCTCTGTCCACCCCACCCCACAGTGGAAGCACCTGTTTAATAGCAGGTGCAGGCAGGACCCAAACGGCTGGCCCGAGCTAGGTTGGTGATGACTGCTCTCTAGACTGAGCAGGGGACACCTTAGGGCTGGACACTACCTAGGTACATATCTGTTTGTCTGGAGCAGCCTGGGTCTGACTGGGCAGCTACTGGAACCAAGTTGATATGTGCGGGCTGTTTATTGCTAACAGAACTCTAGACTCCATGATGGTTCAGTTCCCTCTCCATGTTAGGACACTCAAGTTGCTCCCCAGACACAGAAAAGAGGCCATTTGGCCCCCCAAATATGCAGATAATCTGCAGCTAGACATCACTTTCTGGAAGGAGGTGAGCAGAGAGGCCTGGTGGCCTCATTGGCAGGGATTTAAGAACAGATGTGGGTGGCTTGACGTATTGATCCCTGCTCCAGCATGAAGGAAGGATAGGATACTTGTGTTCCAGCCCCTCCTCTGGGTCTAGTTGTGGACTGGACAGATCATCAAATGACTATAGACTTCATCCTCGTGTGCTTGCTTCTGCCATATCAGGAGACTGAAAAGGCCTTTGGATTTAAACTCTTTTAATTACTTTTAGTTGTGTCTGTGTGTCCATGTTTGTGTGTGAGCAGCGGTGTGCATGTTGCAGGTGTTGGTTCCTTACTTCGACCTGCCTTTGCTTCGAGTCCCGGGGATTGGACTCAAGTTGTAAGGCTTGGTGACAAGCACCTTTACCTGCTCAGCTACCTCACTGGCCCATTTTAGGATTAAAAAAGGTTATTAAGTCATTTTATTTTTTGTGTACAAATGTTTTGCCTGAATGTGTTTTTATGTACCACATGTGTGCCTGGTCCGCTGGAGATCAGAAGAAAGCACTGGCTCCTCTGAAGCTATCATTTCAGGGGTGGTGAGCCAACATGTGGGTGCTGGGATCTGAACCTAAGTCCTCTGCAAGAGCAGCCAGTGCTCTTAACCACTGAGCCATCTCTTCAGCTCGTAGGATTTTATTTTCACTATATACTGCAGTGCTCGGAACTGAACCCAGGACCTGGTGCTGTACCATGGAGCTACATCCCCAACCAGTGTTTTGGAATTTTATCTTCTGTCTCTTGATAAGAAGAGTCAGGGAGAGCTGGGTGAAATTGGCTCATGCCTTTAATCCCAGCATTCAGGCAGAGGTAGGTGGATCTCTATGAACTCAACTCAAGGCCAGCTTGGTCTACAAAGTGAGTTCCAGGGCAGCCAGGACTATATAGAGAAGCCCTGTCTCAAAATAAACAACAAAGAGCCATGGAAGCCAGGCAGTGGTGAAATCTTCTAATCCCAGCACTCAGGGGGCAAAGGCAGGTAGATCACTGAGTTCTAGGCCAGTGGTCTACAAAGTGAGTTCCGGGACAGCCAGGGCTACTTAGAGAAACCTTGTCTCAAACAAACAAATAAACAAACAAACCAACAAAAAAGAGTGCTCTTTGGAGGACTCTGGGGGAGTGCCACAATTGGCTGTGCCATTTTACCCCCACCCCACATTCCTCCTTTCTCCCCTGTTCTGTGTCGCCAGAGAGCCCATGGCACTTAAAGTTCTTGGGTGCAAGTAACTGGCTCCAGACCCTGGGTGGCCACAGTCAGGTCTCAGGCTGGAGTGCTCTCCCCCACCTGTCCACGCTATCTCATCTTTGCTGGCTGTCGTACCTGCATGATTGCCTAGAAATGCTCATTCCTGGGTGGAGGCCCGGTCCCCATACTGCAGGTCCAGTTCCTGTCCTGCTGGCAGGGCTGACACCTGAAACTCTTTTCCTTCCAGAAGCTGCCTCACACCTGCCAGCCACAGCAACACATGGGACCAATGGGCTCAGCGAATGGTGTTTGCCTTGTGTTGTGGCTGCTAGTGTGGAAGATGTCCTGGCAAGGGTTGGAAGTGTGGCCTGAAAGGTTTTGTTTGTGTGGGTTCAGGCTGTTAACCTGTGGCTCTCATCTCCCTAAGTCCCTCTGTCTTCAGCTTGGCTCTGCCTGTGCTCTTTCCTTTCCCCTCTTAATCCCTTTGGCCACTGGGATGTGCTTCATTGTTTCCAGTCATTCAGTAAACAGCAACTGTGGCAAGGGCCCACTGCCATAATGCAACACAGTAGCCAGTTTCTAGCCTCAGACTCAGCCCAGTGGGCGACTAACTACAGTCACGCGCTCACGTGTTGATATAGCACTGTGTTCCCTGCCACTCCGAGACGCTGAGGTCCTGTTAAATCACCTCCATCCTGAGCCCCGGTACAACTGACACTAGCAATAACAGTAGTTATTCACCAAACGCTTCGTATGCCCGTTGGGAGCTCTCTACTGCTATCTGGTTTTTCTCATGATCCTCCCCAAGGCTCTAGCAGTATATACTATTCATTATATTGTGTCTAGTTCACGGGTAAGTAAACCAACAGCAAGATCAAGTCCCATTTCTAAGGCTATACAGCAGGAAGCAGGGGAAGGCAAGTTCTGTCCTCATAGTTTCTACATACCCCTAGCAGGGCTTTTTGCTCAGAGGCTGGCATGTGCCATTAGTCACCCCAAATGCTTTCTTTTCAGTTACCTTGGGTGGCTCTTAGAGGCCCAGCAGGTTTTCTAGTCCTCGGCTGAGCAACCCCGACTCCTCCTACCCCTCGCAGCCAGAGGGCTGCACCTGGGAGGCACACAGTTAAGTTCCCTTGGCTCGTTGTTGGAGCCTCAGAGCTAATCAGCGGGCTTGTTTCTGCAGGATTAGTCAGCATCACTGATGGAGAGCACCCCAGTCCTATTCCCCACTTGTCCCCATCCTCCCTCCAGCTGGTGCAGCTCTTTTCCCTTCCTTTTCTGGGTTGTTTTGAATCTGGTTGAACTTTGGAGGGGGGCACTCACGTGTATAAGTGTGGCTCACACAGCAGGCTCTGGATGTGGTCATGGGAGGAGGTGACCATCAACACAAAAGCTCCAGTAAGAGAAGTAAAAATGGTGCATCTTGCTGGGCAGTGGTGGCGCACGCCTTTAATCCCAGTACTCAGGAGGCAGAAGCAGGCAGATCTCTGTGAGTTTGAGGCCAGCCTGGTCTACAGAGTGAGTTCTAGGACAAGCAGTTGCCTTTACCTGCTGAGCCATTCTGTCCCACCACCAACTCTCCCATTGGACACTGGGTTTCATGTAGCCTAGGCTGCCCTCAGACTCATTATCTGTGGATGACTTTGAGCCCCTGATCCTCCTGCTTAGATAACAGGAATTCACCATCATTCTAGAGTGGGAATCCTCATCTGGGATTAATGGTGAGTGTCAAGGGACACATGAAGCCCTTGAAGTTGTGAACAAGACTTTATGTTTTTTTAAATTGGATTCTTTTTTTTTTTTTTTTTGGTTTTTCGAGACAGGGTTTCTCTGTGGTTTTTGGAGCCTGTCCTGGAACTAGCTCTGTAAACCAGGCTGGTCTCGAACTCACAGAGATCCGCCTGCCTCTGCCTCCCGAGTGCTGGGATTAAAGGCGTGCGCCACCACCGCCCGGCTTCTTTTTTTTTTTTTTAATATTTATTTATTATTAAGTATACAATATTCTGTCTGTGTGTATGTCTGCAGGCCAGAAGAGGGCATCAGACGTCATTACAGATGGTTGTGAGCCACCATGTGGTTGCCGGGAATTGAACTCAGGACCTTTGGAAGAGCAGGCAATGCTCTTAACCACTGAGCCATCTCTCCAGCCCTTAAATTGGATTCTTTGACTGCTCTGTGATTCTACAAATGTTGTAAACACCTGCATTATTGCTGTAGGGGTCTGGGCGGCAGAGCCATGTATTGTCAGTTACCGGAGCCTTAAGGCTCTCAGAACAAGCTTTGGCTTTCTTAGTGGCATAATTCTGAAGGAGCATCTGTCTCTTGGGTCTTCACGCATGCCTACCATATCTTCCTTCTTTGTACACACAGAGAATGTCACCAATGGCACAGTTGGGAGCACTGCAGAGCCAGAGCTCGAGGAGGTGAGCCTGGTGAACGGCTGGCTCAGCTGCAAGGCCCAAGATGAGATTCTAAATTTGGCATTCACTGTGGGTTCCTTTCTGCTCAGTGCCATCACCCTGCCTCTGGGCATCATCATGGACAAGTATGGTCCAAGGAATCTCAGGCTGCTGGGCAGGTCAGTATGGGTTCCTTGGGGGAAGGATGAGGATAGGCGGTCCCCTGAGCTGCATTCTCTGCTGTAGGGAATCTCAGAATGTGCTAGCAGGTGCTCCATGGGGCTCCCTCAACGCCCTGGGGCAGAGTTCCTTCACTGTGTGGCCTCTCCCTGTGTTCTGCATGCAAACCCTAGGACTCAGGCCCATCTGGGATGACCTGAACTTGCTGGTCTTGTCTTTAACATTAGTTTTTGGGGCCATCAGGATGGCTCTTCAGGTAAAGATACTTGCCACCAAGCCTGATGACCTTATTTCCACCCTTGTAACCTGCGTGGTAGAAGCTAGAGAACTGACTCCTGCAGGTTGCCCCCGACCTCTCTACTCTGTACAATTATACATGGAATGCACGCACCAACATGTGTGTCTATACGTGCCAGAGTAAAATAAGTAGAGAAGAACATTGGTTTCCAAAGATTTGTGGCCTTATACTTTCTCCAGGAATGTGGGAGTGATTTTTTTCTAATCTGTTGCTTTTATTGGTTAATTAATAAAAAAACTGCCTAGGCCCATTTGATAGGCCAACCCTTAGGTGGGTGGAGTAAATAGAACAGAATGCTGGGAGAAAGAAGCTGAGTCAGGGAGTTGCCATGATTCTCCCACTCCAGACAGACTCAGGTTAAGATCTTTCCTGGTAAGCCAGCTCGTGGTGCTACACAGAATATTAGAAATGGGTTAGATCAATATGTAAGAGCTAGCCAATAAGAGGCTGGAACTGATGGGCCAGGCAGTGTTCAAAAGAATACAGTTTCCGTGTAATTATTTCGGCGCATAAGCTAGCCGTGCGGGCGGCTGGGTGCCGGGGATGCAGCTCCGCCGCTCCTATTACAACACAGGAAGAAAAAAGTTTTTGAACATCTGTAAATATATGCAAATGTAGATTAGGTATATATGTAGTGTGTGTGTGTGTGTGTGTGTGTGTGTGTGTGTGTGTAGGAGGGGTGAGAGGTGCTGCCCATTAAACTCTGCATAATGTATGCTGGACAAGTGTTTTACAACTGAGTTATAGCCTACATATGCCATTCTTATTACCACTGTGGATGGGGCTCAGTGGTAGAGTGCTTGCCCAACATGTGCATGGCCCAGCACCAAAAAAATAATAAGAATAAAGTTAATCGATTAATTAAAATGAATGAAGTTTTGCCGGGCGGTGGTGGCGCACGCCTGTAATCCCAGCACTCGGGAGGCAGAGGCAGGCGGATCTCTGTGAGTTCGAGACCAGCCTGGTCTACAAGAGCTAGTTCCAGGACAGGCTACAAAACCACAGAGAAACCTTGTCTCGAAAAAAAACAAAAAAAAAACAAACAAACAAAAAAAATGAATGAAGTTTTTTGTTTTGTTTGTTTGTTTTTTGTTTTGTTTGTGTGCTTTTTGAGGCAGGGTTTCTCTGTAGTTTTGGAGCCTTTGAACTAGCTCTTGTAGACTAGGCTGGCCTCCTGAGTGCTGGGATTAAAGGATTAAAGGAATGCATCACCACCACCCGGCAAAATGAATGAAATTGTAACAATTATGAAGTGAGGCTGAGGCTGCAGCTCAGCAGTGAAGCACTTGTGTAACACAGAAGACCCCGGGTTCAAGTCTTAGCCCTGAAAACAACTCCCAAGAGACCATCATCCTCCTGGATCATCCTGCATGCCTCATAAGGCACATTCCCTGGTCTCCTAGAACTGTTAAGTGATGATTATAAATGTTCTGAAGTGACACATAGTAAATTACTGCCCCCCATAACCATCTAGTAACAGCACTTGATAACATAGTATCAACAGAACACTTTCTGTTTGGTTTCAGTGCCTGCTTTGCGGTCTCCTGCTTGCTGATTGCATATGGAGCGAGTAACCCAGACTGTGAGTATGCCTTTTCTTTTATGCCAGAAGCTGGGGGAAGCGCCATCATCCACAGGTGCTCACTGGCCCACCTGCTCTTGGTTGCTATCTTAGGCTTGGTGCTCCCTGTTCAAGCCAGAAGGGATACTCTTTGCTGACTGCTCACTTACCTCATGGGTGGCCAGGGCAGCTTTCTGATTGGTGGTCTATTGCCTAGGACTTAGCTCTTTCAAATGTGTGGCTAGTGAGAGAATAATCACCCCAAGCAGAAGTGTGAGAGGTGTTCTCAGGGTGTGTGCGGCTCCTGTCTGATCCCCAAGCCACCAACCCAGTCCATGGTGGTAGCCTCGCTGATGCCACTTGGAAGACAAGCTTTGTGGACCAGGCCCGGTGCAGGACATGGCCTTCCATGGTTCAGAAATGGTAGCTGAGCCATCTCCTCTTCTTCCTCTTCTTTGTTTCAGTCCTGGGGATTGAACCCAGGGCTTGTAAATGCCAGGCAAGCTCTCTGCCATCGAACAACATCCCAGCTCTTGGACACTTGAGACGGAGGTAGTCCAAGCTTGCCCCAAACATGTAGTCCTCCTGGCTCAGCCCGAAGGCTGGGATTACAGGCATGGTACACCACACCCAGCTGAGCCGAGGCCTCAGGGCAGCCTAGGCCAGCCCTTGAAAAACAACTTAGGAAACACCTGGATCCCATCCCCAGTGGAGAACTTTAAGGGCTTTTCGCACACCCCAAACTAGGACCGGGATCTCAGTAACCTCCTAGCCAGGCTCACCTGCAGATTCCCAGGAACCTGGGGTTTTGTTGTCTGTGAGCAGATTTTTGGGGTCATTTGATTGAGTCTAAGTCAACAGAAAAGAAAGTGGGAACACGTCTTTTGCTAGAACTCAAGGTCCCTGAAGTAGGCAAGAGGACGGAGGGAGTGCTATCCAAGCGTCGCTAACCCTTGATGGCCTGGCCTTTATTTTTAGCTCATCTGTAGCCTTCTCAGTATGGAACACTGTGCTCCTGTGCTCCCTCGATTATGGCTTTCTGTCTGTCCACAGCGCTCTCTGTGCTCATCTTCATCGCCTTGGCTCTGAATGGCTTTGGGGGGATGTGCATGACGTTCACGTCATTAACCGTAAGTATTGGTTTGTTAAGGAACGTTTCCAGCTGGGGAAGTGCGGGATTCGGGCATATTGGTTGGCTTCCAGGTCCTTTCTTTCCATTCCCCTGTATACTTGGATGGCCCAAGCAGTGTTGGGCTGGGGTTTCTCTAGCCTGACAGCAAAGCCAGTCCCATAGGTTCTAAAGCAGACAGGTGTGACTCGGAGGGTGACTTGCAGCTGCTTCTGGGCTTGCCTTTGGCATGGGGGAACGCAGGTTTCTGTCAGAAGAGCCGGGAAAACAAGGGCTATTGCCCGCGTTGGTTCTTATCATCTGTGGCTGCCTTCCCGAGGCTCTCCAGGAACTCTGGCTAACAGTGCCATTTGTAGACAAGCCTGTCCTGGAACCACCCAGCCCCAACCTTTGCAGGTGCCTGGAACTGAGTGGCAACATTGTGACACTCTTCCCGGCTAGGACACAGATGTCTGGCCAGATAGGTGGAACTGTTTCTTGGAATGTGGAGCATGTTCTTGGCAGGACCACCAGGACACCACAAAACAGGTTTCTTTTTAAGGAGGGCTGGAGGAGGAGCTGAAGGAAGTTAAAGAAGGAATAGAAATATCTTTCCCCAAGGGAAGACCACAGACTTACACCGACAGGCTTCTATCAAAGGAACATTTCCCGACTCAGTTTACCTCTGAAGCCATATAAACCATGACTGTTTATAGTCTGGTTCTGTTTCCCATTATGCTCTAGTTAGGAGTCAAGCTGTTAAGAGGCCTTTTGTTGAGGTTTTGCTCCGAGAGCGCTGGGACCTTTCTGGTCCTTTGATAAAAAGAGCCTGCAGAGATACTGGCATCTTGGTTACCAGCCTGCAGGCCTACATCTTCCTTGCTCCCTTTTCCTATGCTTTCCCTGGTAGGGAGGATTAACCATCTGGGCCTGTGTTCTTGGGCAGGGAAAGTTCACTGTAGTCTCTTCAGGAAAGAAGGCCCTGTGTAGGCAGCATGTGTGGGGAGCCCTGGGTGCGGGAGTCTCAGAGTGAGCGGCACACTCACCTGGAGGCTCAGTCGCTTCACCTGCTGGTGCCCTCGAGGTGTACTTTCTATCTGTTAGGGCATTTCTATTTTTGTTTTTTTTAATCAGATACATTTAAAATCAAAATAGATATTGTCTCCTCTGTCATAATCCCAAAGGAAAACAAATGTTGAAACAGGGAGAAGTGTGTTCGCACTGTGAAAAGTACACAGATTCCACTAGGTTGTGTAAGTATGAAACAGGGGTCAGGCATGGTTCTGTTTGTTCTTGGACAGCATGAAAACCACCAACCCTTTTTTTTTATCAAGATGAAAAATGAAAACCTGGCGTCGCCCTTATTATTTTTGTCACGTTGGGCATCTGGTAGGGCAGATCTGAATTTCAGGATATAAGTTGGAGATGGTCCTGGGACTTGCGGAGCTTGGCTTAAGTGCAGAGCAATGCTTAGTCACCATGAAGCAAGGGGTAGACGTGGGCCGGGCGCAGCTCAGTGGCAGAGGCTTCTCCAGCATCACAGGACTCTGGGTACCAACCCCAGCATGGCGCCTATAAAAAGAGAAGAGCTGGGTGGTGTGGTCCATACTGCAACTGAGCACTCAGGAGGCAGGGGATAATTGCTGTGATTTTAAAGCCATCTTGGGCTACAGAATGAGGCCTTGCCTCTGTACCCCTGGAATAATAAAAAGGACAGCTAGACATGATAACATGGTCCTTCAATCCCTGCTCTTAGAAGGACAGAGGATCAGGAGAAGTTCAGGGTTATGCTCAGTTACACGGAAGTTCAGGGCTACCCTGTCTCAAACAGTAACAACATCCACTCTCAGTTAACATAGGAAGTTCAAGGCCACTGTGGGCTCAAGGCTCAAACAGTGACAGCAAAAGACAAACAGAGGAAAAGCACCATGTGGGGAGTTCCTTCTAAGAAATTCTGTAGGAGCTTTCTGGGGTGACCCACACCTTTAATCCCAGCGTTCAGGCAGAGGCTGGAGAATCTTGGTGCGTTTGAAGCTAGCTTGATCTACACTTTGAGTTCCAGGACAGCCAGGACCAAACAAAGACTCTGTCTTTAAAAAAAAAAAATAAATAAATAAATAAAGAAAGACATCCTGTAGGGCAGAGATGTAATCCTGGTTCTTTGGGAGACTGAAGCCATACGAGATAGCAGGCAAGCCTTGACTTCTGCCTGTGTCTGCTTTCTTTTTCATTACTGTCTCTTTAGTTAGCATACAGAATAATAGATTCATGATGACATTTTCACACCAAGCTACCTTCCTGCTTGTTTATGTTACCTCTCCCTGTTTCTGCCACTAAAGAAAGCCTGCAGGTAAGAGCTCTTCCCGAGGTCCTGAGTTCAATTCCCAGCAACCACACGGTGGCTCACAGCCACTGCTGCCCTCTTCTGGCCTGCAGGCATACATGCAGACAGAACACTGTACATAATAAATAAATTTTTTTAAAAAAAGAAAGCCTTTAAAATGAAGTTGGAAGCTGTTGTCCAAGGTACTTTTAAGAAAAAGGAATGAACCCATAAGTATTCTTTTGACTTTTCTTATTTTGTTGTTGTTATAAGTAAAATTTTTTTTAATTACTCAGCATTTTGGAAATTTAAATTGTAGACTGCAAAATTCTCCATGTCTTAGCTTCATCAGCCTTAGAATTTATTCTTCAGTTTTGTCTGTGCGTCAGTGTTATTCTTCTTAGCTTTCTCGGTTTTCTGTATCTACAGAGTTCATCTTCCAGCTCCCTGCCCGTACCTAGAGCTCTGCATTCTTCCTTTAGACTCCAGTGGTTGTCCTTGCTGTTGTCCGGGTCCATGCTACCCTGTAGTAGAAACGAACTCTAATTCACTTCAGCTAGGTTCCCACGCAGGGATGCTCAAGTTGGTTTCCAGTCCTTCCCTTTGTGAACACTGTTGAAATGAACATTCTGTATGTGTATTTCTGTAAAATAAATTCCAGGAAGTGGAATCTCTAAGCTCCAGGATTAGCATGTTTTAACTTTCAATATAAGCTTTTTTTTTTTTTTTTGAGATAAAGTTTCTCTGTAGCTTTGGTGCCTGTCCCGAAACTAGCTCTTGTAAACCAGGCTGGCCTCGAACTCACAGAGATCACCTGCCTCTGCCTCCCAAGTGCTGGGATTAAAGATGTGCACCACCACTGCTTGGCTATATCATTCTTTTATTTTATTTTTATTTTATTTTTTTATTTCTTTTGGTTTTTCGAGACAGGGTTTCTCTGTGGCTTTGGAGCCTGTCCTGGAACTAGCTCTGTAGACCAGGCTGGTCTTGAACTCACAGAGATCCACCTGCCTCTTCCTCCCGAGTGCTGGGATTAAAGGCGTGCGCCACCACCGCCTGGCCATCATTCATTTTTTATGTTTTCTTTTTTACATTTATTTGATTTGATTTGTTGTGTATGTTTGTAGACACGTACACATGAAGCCATGTGAAGGTCCGAGGACTTTCTGAGTTGGTTCTCTCCTCGACCATGTAGGTTCTGGGGAAGGAGTTTCCTTGGTCTCAAATGCCTTTATACACTGTGCCAGGATCTTGCTGGTCCCCTTTCATCTTTTACTTACTTATTTCGTTTTGTTTCTGTAAGCTCTCCCTGTGTAGCCGTGGCTGGTCTGGAACTTGCTGTGTACACCAGGCTGGCCCACACTCCCAGAGCCTGTTCCTGCTTCCTGTGTGCTAGGGTTAAAGAGGTGCCTCTTTCATCTTTTGAACACAGTGAAAAATGATACATCATAATTAAAGTTTTTTTCTTTAATTAAAATGAGACAAAGCGCCAGTGGTGCACACCTTTAATCTCAGCACTCGGGAGGCAGAAGCAGGCAGCTGGATCTCTGTGAGTTCAAGGCCTGGTCTAGGAGAGCTAGTTTTGGGACAGGCACCAAAGCTACAGAGAAACCTTGTCAAAAAAAACCCAAACAAACCAAAAACAGGGTTTTTAGATTTCTATATGGTCCGTGATAGGCTCCAGAAAAAAACTATGTGCTTAGCCCCCAAGCAAACAGTGTACATGAGTGTACATGTTCTACTCAGGGTCATGGCTTGCACAGTGTTGCTTGCTTTCATCATCAGTGTGTGTGTGTGTGTGTGTGTGTGTGTAGTAACTCCTGGCTCTCCCACCCACTTCACCACTTCAGGTGCCTGGCCAGGCTACATGTGAGTGGGTCCTGTGTAAAGCATTAGGTAGGAGGGATCCGTCCTTTTAAGGGAGGTCTGGGGCTTGTCCTCTGACTTCTTTATCTAGAGGGCAGGGGTCAGTGAGCTGCTATCCCAGGCCTAATGCAAACCTCTGCCTGTTTTTATAAACAAGATTTTGCTTGAAACACATCATTTGGGTTTGCTCACGTGATGCCTGTGGATGCTCTCATGACACAGAGGCTGTCAGGCTATCAAGACAGAGACCATATGGCCCACAAAGACAGAAATATTTACCGTCTGGCCCTTTATGGAAAGCATTTGCCAGCCTTCAGTCTAGAGTCTCTGAGAAGCTACACTGTCCTCCACCTGAGGGCAGAGGGTCAATACCCCCTAGAGGCCCCCCCCCCCAGTATCTCTGGTTGCTCAGGATAGCTCTCCACCCCTTCCCCCAGGCTGGAGGGCTCCCCTTGGACATCCCCTTGTCCCATGAGGCTTCCCACGGGACCTGATCTCTCATGGGAATAAACACTGAGAGAAATAGGAAGCGGCCGTGGAGGACAGACTGAAGTTGTTAGGCAATGTTCCTGGCTTTCTGCTGAGCAGAGCTGAATCTGCTTGTGACACAGCCCAGGCCTTTTAAAAAGCAGAACTGTCAGGCCCAGCTCCCAGAGACACCGCACTGGCCGCACAATGGCGCTTTCTGTTTGTGTCTCCCATCCGTGTTTTCATTTGGGGGACAAAGGAGTCTTCGAGGTTGTCTTTAGAACTCCCTAAATCAAATCTACGAGGACTTTTAAACACAGAATGGCTCCTTGATAACCTGGAATGTGGGGGAATGTGTTGTCAGGGAAACCCTCATGGGGGGACTTTCTCAGGCCCAAGGGGCTTTGTATGACCTGGGCTGTGGGCTGTACACCCATCGGTGGAGAAGGGGCCCCAAGTTGGCAAAATGCCTTTTCCTCACAGACCAGGAGGAGGTGGCCCATAGCTTGTACCCCACCCTCCACCCTCACAGAGCTTTGGGAGTTCATACTCTGTCCTCCACAGTGTGGTCTTTTCCGCTAGTGAGGAGGTTCAGATGCTAGCCCATAGTCAGGGCTGGTTCTCTCAGGTCTCTTGAAGCATGAGGCATGGGCATCCCTGAGGGAGGTACACGCCTGTTCACTGGTGTAAGCACACACCCCATGGTGTGGAGCCTTGGCCTCCTCGGACATCTGGTCAGCACACTCTAGTCTGTTTGCTTAATGTCTCTAGTTTGTACAACCCTTTAACTCGCTCCATCAGCTGAAGCACAAACACCGGCCGGCGGCTGAGGTGGCGTCTTTGGGCCGCCACCCTACAATCCGGGGCCTGGGTTGCTTAGAGATGGGAGCAGATGCAGCCAAAACTGTGACCATATCTTTTCCACTTCATTACCCTGACCCTTGTCAGTGTGGGCGGGATGGGGAGTTCTGGTCCGAAACCCTCACAGGAAAGTGGTTACAAAATGTTCAGGGGAAAAAAAAAATCTCTGTGGACTTTACTCATTTTATTCATTGCATTTGGCTTTAAACTCAAGGAAGAAATGATCCCAGGGGAATTAGATTGGAGTTTGAAGAGATTAGAGTACTCAGCCGGCTCTTTAAAGACCCGAGGGAGGGGTGGAAGTCAGTGGCCCTTGGGAGTGGATGGGCATCTGGCAGCTTTTCTGCTCAGCCCCATTCTGCAGCCAGCCAGGGTTTCATTTGCTTCTCTACCTGGAGAGCCCAGGTGCCAGGCAGGTAAAACTCTCCGAGTACCACAGCCCACATAACCTTTTCCTATTCCATCCATACCTTGGGACGCCGAAGCAGTCAGCTGATGGCCATTGGCCCGGGAAAAATGGGCCATCAGAGGGGTTCTACCTCATGAATTTGCTCCACGTGTGCTGGGGTTGACAGGAGGTAGTGGGGGTGTCGGTAGGGTTCTGGGCCTGACAGGTGGAACGGGAGGCGGCTGGGAGAAGGCAGTTTTCCCTCCCCGCCCCTGCACCAGTGAAGCGGAAAGGTGACCACAAGGACCTTCCCAGCGAAGTGTGCTGAGGGGTGCCTGCCGGTTTCGGTGAGGGAACAGCCCAGCTTTGCCGAGTCCACTTGTCCAGACTAGCTCCTGGGTAGATAGTCTGGACAAGATAGGCTGGATCCTGGCCTATCTAGGCTTTACTGAACCCAGGGTGTGTATACCAGCCCCCTGGGGATGACAGTCATCTCTGAAAAGGGCCACAGGCCTAGAAATGTTAACCCCTACCTACTGCTGGGCTCTGACTTCATCAGAGTTAGGGTGTAGCCCCAGGGCGAGTGGATTCAGGAGGCCTTGGATATGAAAAAGGGGTGTCACTCACCCCACGGCCTCCCCTGGGGGTTCTTGTGAAAAAAAGGCATATGGTTTTGGTCATCTTAGGGTCCCTAAGAAAGATGGTCCAAAGTGCTTTTGGCCGTGGCCTCTGGGGATTCTTGTCCAGTGGCCTGAACACCAGGGGAGGGGCTGCCTGCAGCTGCTGTTTTCTCCCCGCTGGGAATGTGACACAGCTGGGCCTGTTTATGGTACAGCTGAGGGACTGAGAGAGCGTGAGTCATCAGGCTGAGGCCCGGGAGCCCAGGCATGGAGGACAGGTTTTCCTGGCAGAACAGAGGCAGCAAAGTGGCTGGGAAGAAAGCAAGAGCTGGGAGAGGGCCTTGAACTGCCCTACCTGTGAGTGTGCCCGAGAGCCAGGCAGCAGCCTCTGCAGTGTTTCCCTTGCCCCGCAGCATGGCTCCAGCTGCCTGTTTGGCAGCAGAGTGGGTCTTTCCCTCCAGCAGGCCCTCGCGGCCCCGCTAAGGCAGTCGGCTTCACACTTGCTACTTCAGCGCCATTGCCCGGCACCACTGTGTCCAGCAAGACTGGGCCAAAGCTGGAGGAGAGACCAGACCAGTAAGACAGGGGACCCAGACCTGGAAGAAACAGGACGAGTCCATCTACAAACACATCCCTGGGTATGGGCCTGGACCCCAGGGGTCAGCTGAGAGCAGAGGTTGGTGGAGCTAAGAGGAGCATCTGGAAGGATGTAGGAGTCCCCAGTGAGCTGGCATCAGACAGGAGCCTGGGAGGGAGAGAGATGACGTGAAGAGAAATGGCTTGAGAGACAAACGGAAGTTACCATACCAGGCCTTGATCTGACTGCACTTTTGGATTCTGTTTGACCTTGAGGGAGTCCTTTGATTCTTAAGTGATTTGTTCTAAGATAAGGTCCCGTGTAACTCAGGCTGGCAAGGGTTACTGAGTCTCTGATCCTTCTGTCTCCACCTCCTGAGGGCTGATTACAGGTGTACGCCCCCGTGCCCAGTGTAGACGCTAAAAGTTTTGTATTCAGTGAGTGAGCATGACAAGGAGCGTTTAGACAGTTGCTTTTAGGGCTTTAAAGACGCTGTAGAAAGCAGGTGCTAAAATTAGTTGCTGTTAGTATACATACTATTTAATGGGAAGGAAATCTGAGCAAGCTGCCCCTGAGCCAGACAGTGAGGGAAATCTCTGGCAGGCCGGACTGCTTTGGGAAGAGAAGGACCCAGACCGAGGGAGAAAACACAATCACTGTTTACCACTTAGGTACAAAGTAACTAATACCACAGGGAAACCCTCGCTCTCTGGGCCCTTCCCTCCTGTGAGCGCTCTGACTACCGTCAGATGTTTATGCTTTAGGTTTGATTAGCCAGCCAAGGTCAGCCTCGCTGTCCTTATACCAAGCAGTTTCATCCAGTACAAGCCCTAGGTAGTCCGGAAGCCTAAACACACTTGGACTTTGGACTATATCGCTCTCTGCCTTTCCCCAAGTTTTTTTTTTTTTTAATATTTATTTATTTATTATGTGTATAGCATTCCTTCTATGTGTGCCCACAAGCTAGAAGGGGGCGACAAGTCTCATTATAGATGGTGGTGAGTCACCATGTGGTTGCTGGGAATTGAACTCAGGACATCTGGAAGAGCAGTCAGTGCTCTTAACCACTGAGCCATCTCTCCAGCCCTCCCCAAGTTTTTGAAACAGAGGAAAACCCATTTAATCCTGACCAGCCAGGTGCAACTTATTCTCCTGTCTTCACATCCTCAGTGCTAGGACTATAGAGGCCTGCCATCATACCCAGCTCGATCATCTATTTAAAATACGTCTTTTTGTTCATTTTTTGTTTAAAAAGCTATGAAAAACTTATATATTAAGAGGAAATTAGATTACAAAAAATAATTCCAATATTGGGCATACTGACTGACTTATTTATTTTTATTAATTTTTAGTTAGTATACAAAATAATAGGTTTCATTAGGACATGCTCATATGCCTTGCTGATATTTGTCCCCTACTCCTTTCTTCCAGCCCTTCTTCCTCACAAAAACACGTTTTCAGTGCTACAGATTAAACCTTGGACCTCACCCATGCTAGGCAAGCCCTCTCCCCCTGAACTGACCATCTCAGACCATGACTGGCCTTACTCTATAAAAGAATCTTTGTAGAAGGGCATAATCAGGTTTTTTTTCATTTATACCTCCATCTGGATTATTTTGAATCAACTACTATTAATTTAATCCATATATGCAGTTAAGTGTGTATTTTAAGTGAGGTACTGAGGATTGGATGTGGGGCTCCAGCACATACAGACCCAGTACTGCCCCCCACCCCCAAAAGCAATTGTCTGAACTCTTTTCATGAATAAACGTAAAAGGACCTAAGGTCTAAAACCAAAGCCTTTAAAACAAGAATGTTGGTGGAGTGGCTAGGTTGAAGGTACGTGCCCTGCTGGCGGGGTGTCAATTGGCGCATCTCTTCGGGGAAAGCCGTTTGTCAGCATATCGTAAATCCCTAGAAAGTGTGCATTCCGTTCTCTTCAGGGATTTGCCTGGAGATAGAAGCCACCTGCTCCTGCACTTACCTTCATCCTCAGGTTCGTCGTTGAGCTGAGTGTGGTAGCTCATGCTTACAATCGAGCTCCTTTGAAGGCTGAGGCCAAAAGATCGTGAGTTCAAGGCCATCACAGCTAATATTTTAATTGAAGATCCTGTTTTTAAAGGCAAATTAGCCAGGCCTAGCAGTGTAGGACCTGTAATCCTAGTGTCTTGGGAGGTTGAGGTTGGAAGATTGTTAAGTTAAAGGTCTGCCTGGGCTGCAGAATGAGTTCAAGGCCAGCCTGGAAGAACTGAAAGTGAAAGGAAGGCGGGAGATGTAGTTCAGTGATGGGGCACTTGCCTAACACACACACCTTGCGTTATAGTCTCAGTACTGCCCCCATCCCAAATAAAATTTTGACTGAAACCTTTTAATGAATAAATGTAAAAGCACCTATGGTCTAAAACCAGAGACATGGATTCCTAAATTATAGATGGTTCTGATCAGGAAACACGCGCAGTCGTTTCAGATTGTGTCAGAAAGGAACAGCAAATAGCTTTAGAAAACATTTATATCCCTGGTTGTCTAGTGGTAAAAAAAAAAAGAAAGAAAATATTTATAATAATGTATCAGGTTAGAAGGAAAAGTTGGCAACCCTTGCCCATAATCCTAGTTCTTAGGGAGGCAGAGGCAGGAAACCATGTTTGCAGCCCCTAATAGCAAGTTTGAAGCTAATCTGGGCTACAGGAGACCCTTCTCGAAAATAAAACAAAACAAAAAAAAGCATGTAGGGGCTGGAGAGATGGCTCAGCAGTTAAGAGCGCTGGCTGCTCCTCTAGAGGACCAACCTGGGTTTGATTTCCAGCACTCTCATGGCAGCTCACAACCATCTGTAACTCCAGTTTCAGGGAATCCAACACCTTCTTCTGGCCTCCTTGGGTACCTGCATGCAAATGGTGCATAGATATACATGCTGGCAAAACACCCATGCGCACAGAATAAAACAAAATATTAACCAAAAAAGGAAGTAAAGAAGCCAAGTGGTAGTGGCACATGCTTTTAATCAGCACACTGAAGGCAGAGGCAGGCAGATCTCTCTGAGTTCAAGGCCAGCCTGGTCTGCAAAGTGAGTTCCAGGACAGCCAGGGCTGCTAGAGAAAGTTGTATACACCTGTAATTCCAACTATTTGAAAGACTAAGGCAGAAAAATAACTTATGCCCAGTAGTTCAAGACCAGCATTGGCAACATAGTGCAACTACTTCTAAAAAAAAAAAAAAAAAAAGAAAAGGAAAAGAAAAAAGTTTATGAAACGGAGCCGGGTGGTGGTGGCGCACGCCTTTAATCCCAGCACTTGGGAGGCAGAGGCAGGCGGATCTCTGTGAGTTCGAGGCCAGCCTGCTCTACAAGAGCTAGTTCCAGGACAGGCACCAAAGCTACAGAGAAACCCTGTCTCGAAAAACCAAAAAAAAAAAAAAAGTTTATGAAACAGTATGTTGGGCTGGTGAAATGGCTTAGGGGGTGAAGATGCTTGCTGCCAAGCCTGATGTCCCTAGAAACCAGACGGTGGAAGGAAAGACCCAACTCCCACAAGTTGTCTTTTTGTTCCAAATGTTTAACAATAGACATGCATTTCTTTTTTTTCTTTTCTTTTTTCTTTTCTTTCTTTCTTTTTGTTGTTTGTTTGTTTTTTGAGACAGGGTTTCTCTGTCACTTTGGAGCCTGTCCTGGAACTAGCTCTTGTAGACTAGTCTGAACTCGAACTCACAGAGATCCTCCTGCCTCTGCCTCCTGAGTGCTGGGATTAAAGGCGTACGCTGTCACTGCCCAGCTACATTTCTTTTCTAATTAGGAAAAATATTTATAATTTAAAATACAAGATATAGATGTTGTCGGGAAGCTATCTAACATACTTTACCCGAGGCTCTGTACTACCCTAAGAATGACATACTAGCCAAAATAATACGATTTTCTTGCTTTGGTAACACTGTTCCAGGTTGGAGGCTGGGTGTGGTGGCCCATGCCAGTAATGCCAGGACTTTGGGAGACAGGGTAGCAAGACCGAAGATCATGGGAGACCTTGTCTCAAAAGAACAAATCAGAACAGGAATGCTCCAGACAGGTGGGCAGGAGGGATAGTTCAGAGGCTGCTATTGATCCTGCGCAGGGCAAACAGTTGAACTGCCCTTCTGTCCCTGTCCTGAGTCTAGCATAAGGAGATCAAGGCTGGGTGGGACACTCATCTCAAGCCCTTATTATGTTGGCCTCTGTCTTGGGTGACGGTTAAGGCGCTTGGGTAAAGAAAGACAAAAGAAAAGGGCCAGCCACCTTGTGGTCTGCTTTTGGGGGTGTTCCCTAGCTCTCCCGAGGAGGTTCTGCCCAGGACTGCTTGTGATGCAGGGAATTTTCCCTAAGGGCTGCATAGCTGTGTGTTTGCCTGAGTTCATGCTCAGAGCTTCCCAGCCTGATCGTGCCTGGAGGAGGACTGGCGCTTGGCCTCCAGCTGCCCTGCTGATCCCTCTGATCTCTTCCTTCTCCACTTGTCCAGACTGGACTAGAATCCCCTGTGGGTGTGTTTCCCTCTTGCTACATAGGCAGGTGTCATCTTTTGAGTCCCTTCTCCATGGCTCCATGGATGTCTTTCCAACAAGTACGCTTTGCTGCCTTAACACACGCATTTGGGAACCGCGTGCGTTCTCGAAGTGCGGCATTCTTTCTGGGCAGCTGTGCGGCGACCACAGTTACCTTTCCCGCTCACCTGGGTGTGTTTGTGCATACTTGGCCATGTCACATTTCCTTTGTCTCCTATGCCCCTCACTTGTCCCCTTCTCACTCTTCCCAGAAAATCTAGAATGGTAAGAAAAATCTTTTGGTATGCTAAGAATTTGGAAGGAAACTTGAGTGGTCACCCTGGCCTTGTACCATAAAACTTACAGATTTGTTAGTGTTCCTTTTCGGTCCTTTTCCTTACCAATATTCTGAAAGCATTTCTGATGTATAATGTGCATACCATTCATGTCACGTAGCGTGTGCACATTGAGTTTTAGTGATTTCACAGAGGTGTGTAAACATCACCTCCTCTTACGACAACACCCAGCCTCTTTGTTCTTTCGAGGCTGGATCTTGCTAGGTAGTCCTAACTGGTCTGAAATTAACTATGCCAAACAGGCTGCCCTCACACTTGTAGTGATCCACCTGCCTCTGCCTATCTTGGAGCATAGACATTTTCAATTTTTTTTGATAATATTCATTACTTTTTATTTAATTGTTAGGAAAACCAGACAGAAATAATGAGAGACAAGCGTAGCATCCCAGCTACCCCCATTTTAGTAGCAAGGAATGGGCTTGCAGTGGCCCTTCGTCTTGATAGGGTCTTTCTGTGAGCCTCAGCTGGCCCAGAACTTTGAGATGCTCTTTCCTTAACCATCTGAGTGCTGGGATTCTGGGTGTGGGCCTCTGTGCTCGTCACACTGATAAAATAATCCCAGGCAATGAGGAAAGGCCCACACACCAGGGCTGCATTGAGTGAGCTAGGTGGACATAACTCAAGAGAACGTCCCGAGCACCAATGGCACTGTTTCATGTCATGGTACAGGCTCCTGAGAGGGGAGAGCAGCTGTGGGGAGGGTATGCTTTGTCCAGTGTGTTGGATCCCATCCATGGCTGTGTTGTGGTAACTTTAATTTTTTTTAATTCATTTAATTCTGTAGAGGCAGAGAATCACTCTTGGAGCTGAGAAGATGACTTGGGTATTGATTCTCTGGTGCCTTGTGGATCCTGGGATCAAACTCAGACTGTCAGACTTGATGGGTGGCAAACACCTTTACTCCCTGCACTGTATCTCAGTGCCCAATATGTTGTACCTTTTTTCCCCCAGATATTTTATTTTATGTGTATGGCGTGTTGTCTGTCTGTACATATGTATGTGTACACGTGTGCGGTACACCGAGGTCAGAAGAAGGCATTGGAGTTATGGATGACTGTGAGCCACCCTGTCAGTGCCGGGAATCAAACCCAAGTCCTCTGTAAGAGCAAGTGCTCTTAACTGCTGAGCCACGGCTCTAGGCCTTGGCGTAGTGTCTTATCAGGCTTGGGAGTCATGGGGTTTGGCCTTGAAATCATTTCAGATGGGCCTGCTCTTGCTCTGCGCCCATGCTCAAAGTGCTCATGGCAAAAACAAACCTGAGTCTTCCTAATCTTAGCTTTCTGGAGGTACCTGCCAGGTGACTCCCAGTTGGAGAGAATCCTCTACTTACACTAAAAAACTCAGGCAGGAACTGGGGAGCCACCTGTCTTGTTAGGATTGTGATTGGCGTCTTCAAGAAACATACTTTCAAAACCGAAAGCAGCTTTTGCTGACATCTGGTCCTTTCTGGGACTCTGATATTTTTATTTATGAAATGACACTCATTTCCCCAAATAGAGTCCTATTTTTAACGGGCTTCTTCCCTTTGAGGGGTGCTTAAGGCTCACAGCTTTGCTCTCTGATATCTCCTTCAAATATGGTAACTATGGTAAGGTAACTATGGTAAGGTCTGTGTCGTTGAGCGTGGTGGGGGAGTGTGCAGACAGTTAATGCCGTGTCTTTTCTTCTTCCTTACCTCTGCCCCTTCTCCGTCTCTGTCCGGGAAGGGAAAACTTGCAATTAGTGGCAATTGCCTAGTCTGCTATGCTGTGAATTCCACAGAGGGAGAGCAGATGAGACGTGAGGCCTGGCCATTGCTAGCTGCTCTCTTCCCTCCTCCCTCAGGCCAGTCCGACTCAACCCAGAGCAGTGATTGCAGACTAACACAAAGTCATAAGCTTACTCAAAACGAGACCTTCCTGCCATTCTTGTAAGCTCAATTGCGTAGCTCTCTGGTATGAATTTTGCAGATGACAGTGTTGTCACAATGTCAAAGACGAGACACACCTTTGACCTAAGCGTTTCTTTCCTCTATCCATCCCCTCAGCTGCCCAATATGTTCGGTGACCTTCGATCTACGTTTATTGCCTTGATGATCGGATCCTACGCTTCCTCAGCAGTTACTTTCCCAGGAATCAAGGTGAGGGTGTGGCCAGTCAGTACCCCCACCCCAACTCATGCTTTATCCCCCCCCCCCCAAGCCACTGCAGCCTCTCTGAAGAGAAATAATTATGGGCGTTAGGGATGGCCCCTCAACTGCCCCTCCCACCTGGGCAGGATGCACCTGGCAACACAGGAGCAAGAAAAGAAAACCGCTGGGCCTTCAGGGGGAGGGCTTGAGTGTGTACTGTGGCGTGTGACCACAGGCTGCCTGGGGAAGGGAAGGTAGGGTGAGTGAGCTGGCCACTGGTCCTGGGAGTCTCCAGCCTGTTGATGTTGGGCCCACGCTCCCCATTAGCCAGAGTCTGCTGGCCGCCAAGTTGCTTCAGCTGTTTCCCTCCCAGGCATGATTGTGAGCCGGTGGAAGTCATGTGGGATCGGGAGAAGCCCAGGCTCACAATCTCCTAGGCTCAGGTCCCTCCCCTCTTGTGTTGCTCTGTCAGGGTGTCACCAGGGGCTTTGCCCTCCCAAAGCACTGGCATCAAGGCGAAGCTAACTTTAGGAGTATGGGGTGAGATGAGAGGGAGCCACGGGTGTCGGCTGGGAAGCTGGGAATCCATGTGGTGGGTGGTAGGAATTGGCCAGCCATCCTGTGAACTTTCTCCTGCTCCTGGATGGTAGAGGAAGCAGAAGTTCCTCGTCTTCTGTATATACGTACATGCTGGGCTCCATCCTAGGGAGCTGGGCAGCTACAGGCTAGGACACTGAGGGGACCCTCACATTGGATCTGGGGAGAGTTGAGGATAATCAAGACAGGCCTGGGGACCCAGACCTATAGTCATAACTACTAAGGAAGCTGAGGCAGTACAGGATGGCAAGTTGGGCTACAAGGATGGCCTACTTAGGCTACAGAGCAAGTTCAAGGGCAACCTGGGCGAGGAAGTCAGGACTTGTCTCACAGGTTTTTGTTTGTTTATTTTTTGTTTTGTGGGTGTTTGCTTGTTTGAGACAGGGTTTCTTTGTGTAGCCTTGGTGCCTGTCCTGGAAATAACTGTGTAGTCCAAGATGGCCTTGAACTCACAGAGGTCTGCCTGTCTGTGCCTCCCCGGGCTGGGATTAAAAAAAAAGGCAGGTGCCACCACTGCACCGCTTGTCTCACAGTTTTTCCAGGGCCAGAGTTAGCTTATTGGTGGATACTTGGTCAGCACACAGGAGGCCCTAAGTTCACTTCCTAGTTAAAAAAAAAAAAAAAATGATGACAGTCAATGCTAAAATGCACAGCAATCTGTCCTCCGTCAACATCACCACTTACGAATAGTGTCAAGGCCTGTCCCACGGAGAAGCTAAAAGGGGCTGTGTCGGGCTGTCTCCTGAGTATCTTGGAGCACCTGCTGTGTGTGTTCTTAAAGGCGAGAGAAACATCAGTGGATGAGGCTGCCAGACCCCTTGTTCTTGGGGAACTGGACTGATAGTCGATGAGCCCAGCAGCAGAAAGGCTAGGGTGCTTGAGGAAGCAGGGGATCAAGTGTTCAAGACTCCATAGTGAGTTTGAGGCCAGCCAAGGCTACACAAGAACCTGTCTCAAAACAAAGAAGAAAAACCCTCAGGAGGAGAACATTCTCAGCCAGCTCTGTTCACTGTGACCGTATGAGACAGGCATGGCAGCGATAAAGTGGTCACCTCTTAAGATGGTGACATTTTTAGCCAGTGTTGTTAAACAGAAAAAACCCTGTCTGGGAAAAAAAAAATGATGGTGGCATTTAACCAGGCAGTGGTAGCTTATACCTTTAATCCCAGCACTCGGGAGAGGATCTCTGTGAGTCTAAGGCCATCCTGGCCTACAGAGTAGGTTCCAGGACAGTCAGGGCAACACAGAGACACCAGGTCTCCAAAAGTCAAAGCCAAAAAAAAAAAAAAAAAAAAGTGACATTTGGTTCAAATTGGATTCCAGGGACAGAAAGGTTGGGATTAGCAGAATACAGGGTTTCTAAGCAGTGCAGCTCACAGGGTCATTCGTGCCTTATCGTACAGCCCAGACAATGGCAGCTCCCAGCTGTCCCTGTCCCAACTGGCTTCCCACTGATACCTCTGTCCCCTGACAGCTCATCTACGATGCTGGTGCCTCCTTTATTGTCATCCTGGTGGTTTGGGCTGGCTGCTCTGGCCTGGTCTTCTTCAACTGTTTCTTCAACTGGCCCCTAGAGCCCTTCCCAGGACCAGAGGACATGGACTACTCGTAAGTCGGCCCGCTTTCTGTCCTACCTTCCTGCCAGCCAGGGTCCCAGCAGCACCAGCAAACTCCCTTCCTGTGGCCTCTAGGGTGAAGATTAAGTTCAGCTGGCTGGGCTTTGACCACAAGATCACAGGGAAGCAGTTCTACAAGCAGGTGACCACAGTGGGGCGCCGCCTGAGCGTGGGCAGCTCCATGAGGAGCGCCAAGGAGCAAGCTGCGCTGCAGGAGGGTCACAAGCTGTGCCTGTCCACTGTCGACCTGGAGGTGAAGTGCCAGCCTGAGGCTGCAGGTATCCAGCACCTGACTCCGTGCTCCAGGTTGGCCCAAGAGATCCGTGGGGGCATCCTCATTTACACCGCTGGATAAGCCCAGGGCCCGCTTGGTTGGGAATCACTGGCTGTGGATCTGTGGGTAACCCCTCACCAAATTCCTGTTCTGTCTCACAAGGGGCAGAGGCACCACCTGTCCTGTTTTACACACACACACACACACACACACACACACACACACACACACACCCCAGAGCTCAGGGAATCATCAACACCATGAGCCTCGCCATGGGCTTGGCCACCCTCATCTCCCACACAGTCAGCACGTTGGTCCTTCTTCCCTTCCCCAGGCCCTGGATGCTGGGTGGGCCGTGTTTCCTGGCCTGAGCCCCATGCCTTTTTCCCACAGCTGCCCCCTCGTTCATGCACAGTGTGTTCAGCCCCATCCTGCTGCTCAGCCTGGTCACCATGTGTGTTACACAGCTGCGGCTCATCTTCTACATGGGAGCCATGAACAGCATCCTTGAGTTCTTAGTCAGCGGTGACCAGAAGACAGGTAAGTGTTGTCCAGGCCTTGATGCGCATCCTCAGGGTAGGGAGATGCTGTCGTTCTCACCAACCAAGTGAAGCCCCAGCAGCCCCAGCAGCAGGAGGTATTCTGTTGCGCTAGCTCAGCTCAGTCGGGCTGGGAAATCGCAGAGTCTGAGGCCCCGCCTGCTTGTCAGGGCTGTCTTCTTGCAGCCAGCCTGACTGTTCTTTCATGTCCCCATCAGGGTTTCCCCAGCTAAGGAGGGAGAGAACTGAAAAAGCTCCCTGTTTAGGGTGTGGGGTGTCTGTTTCCAGTGCCAGTGGGGAGGGCTTGGGGCTGTGTCTGTACTGAAAACACTGCCCAGAGAAGACAGCAGCCTGCCCCACCCAGTCACATCCCCGATCTGAAAGGACTGGCTTGGCACGTGAACAACCCAGGGGCTGAGGGAAGGACCTTTGTCCTGGCAGAGGACTCTGGGTCAGTGGGGGCCCATTCTAGGATCAGTGTCCCGCCCTGGGAACCAGGGAAAACAGAGGCTTCCCAGGAAGGAGTAGTCCAGTTGAGGCTTGTTCACTCTGGAAGCAGAGCCGATAACCCACAGGAAGGCCCCGGCAGGTCTTCAGCTGACGAGGGGCTTTGCTTCACAGAGAAAGTCAGTACTTCCCCAGGGCCTGGATGACTCAGCCTCAGTCATCCTGAGCAAGCAGGACAAACACAATCGGCAAATCCTCCGTGCTGGTATTCTCACCAGCCTGCCACTTTCTTTTGTTGGCTAACTTGTTTTTACCAAGGGAAAGATAACGCATGCCTTGCAAGGAGCCAAATACCAGTTTTCCACAGGGACAGGAAGGCCTGCTTTTGCAGAGGGAAAAGCTCCAGGCACCTCCTGGATCCTCAGGAGGGAGAGAAAAGGGAAAGACACTGGATATAATGAGCAAAAAAAAATCATGATGGGGCACAGTAATGGCCTCAGGGTCCTTATGGGAGAAAAAGACTTTCGGCTTTGCTTAGTCCAGTGGTAATTTCCTAACTTTATACCTTTGGTACCTGTTTTGTTTCGTTTTAAGATACGGGGTCTTGAATTGAAGCGTGGCTCCCTTGACAGTGCTTTCTTAGTGTGAAGCCCATGGTTCGCCCAGTACCACATAAACCAGTGTGGTGGTAAACACCTGTAATCAGCACTCCAAAGGTAGCAGCAGTAAGATCAGATGTTCAAAGTCATCTGAGGTTACAGAGCAAGTTGGAGGCCTGCCTAGGTTAACCAGCGTGTATCTGGGTGGGTCTTGCTTGCTGCTTCACCTAGGCTCTCCAGCCGCCCTCCAACTTCAGGCTCCTGTAGCTATAACTACCACTCCGTGGGCCATCCTATGTGGTAAAACACTTGTTTTTCTGAGATGTGGTAGCCTAGGCTGGCATGGAACTTGCTTGGTAGACCAGGTTGGCCTCACTGTAGGGGATTCTCCTGTCTCAGCCAAGCACGGGGACTGTCATCACATCAGCTTACCTTCTGGTATTTCTCTTAGGCCTTTGGGTGGGACCAGCCGAGCAGGTGCAGACGCTGGCTGTCACGTGGCCCTCTGAGCACAGCTTTGAGGAGTTGGTCCTCTCCGTCCTCCGTGGGAGATGGCTCGGTGTGAGGCTTGCATGGCAAGCACCTTAGCTGTTAAGACATCTCACTGGCCCTAATTTTCTTCCTTTCCATTCTGCTGGACATGATGGCACAGCCCTTTAATCCCAGCATTCAAGAGCAGAGGCAGGTAGATATCTGAGTTCAAAGTCAGCTTGAGAGCCCGAAGTACACAGTGAGTTCCAGACCAGCCAGATCTAGCTGTGAGATCTTGACTTCAAAACAAAAAAAAAAAAGTCCCAGGACCCGGGAGGCAGAGGCAGGTGGATCACTGCCTTCTAGGACAGCCAAGGATACTCGGGCAAACCATGTCTAGAAAAACAAACACAAAGATGGACGTCCTGATTCACTACCATAATCTCAGGTACTGGGCAGGCAAGGCAGGAAGACTGATTTTGAGGTTGGTTTGGCTGTACAGTGAGACCTTACCAAAAAGAAAAAAGAACAAAAGGCCAGCTTCAGGAAATAGAGGGACTCGGGAGAGGAGGTCTGAGCATAGTAGACCGGAGCTTTGTTTCCCCAGTCTCTGGCACCAACCACATCCACAGGCCTGGCTCTGCTCAGAAGGGCGGCCTTGGGGTCAGGGAGCCAGTGAGGGAGAAGCCTGGCTGTCTAGGGAGAACGCTGGTGTCAGATGACCGTGACTGGCACAGCTCCTTTGACCTTTCCTTCTGAGTGCAGCGGGAGGTGGCAGCGACAGAACAGCATTCCCACAGGGCCACATGGTCAGACTCCAACTCTGCCAGGGCCTTCAGCACACCACTTCCCCGTCGTGGTGCCTGGCTAGGGCCACAGGCTGACTCACCAGCTGCCAGGAGGATGTCAGCTGGGCCTGGCTCCCTCACACCCAGCTCTGGAGCTGGAGTGGGCAAGGCCTTCATCTGCTGCTCTGGGGTCTCCTGGGAAGTGGAGTGTGTGGTGGGCCCGCCTCCTGTCTTTTTGTACTTCTACCTCTGACCTCTTCTTTCTGCTTTTCCACCTTTGCTCTCTCGATGAAGTGATGGCAACTGGTAAGCAGGGGGTTGTCAGGGGACCTTGCGACACTTCTCTCAGCTACTTTCTGTTCAGAGACTTCTCGCCTCAAATTTCAAACATCCTGATCTTGACTAAACGGGTGGGGTGGGGTGGAACATTTAGCGGTCAACTATTTTTTTGTCCCCCACTCCCTACAATTTTAAGTCTCTGTGAAGATGGGAAGCCCTGACGTCAGAGTCCCCGTGAATGGTGCCTTCCTGGTATATTCTGGGGACAGAAAGGATGATCAGTCACATATAAAGCCCGGTCATGGGCATTAGTGATTTTGTGGTTTCCAAGTCAGAGTGACTTCCCGAAAGCTTGGTGTTGGGGAGGAATTTGTCATTGTGACATGCTGGGTTTCATTAGTTGTTACAGGGGAAACAGTAGAGGTTTGGAGCAGAAAAGTTGGCCATTGTTCTAGCTTCAATTTCAGAAGTTACAGTCTGTAGGTTCCCTTCAACCCACACTGACCAGGGGCTCCAAGGCAGACCTCAAAGCCTGGAGCGCCCATGACATGCCATCTTTCTTCCCAGTTGCCCTCTATACGTCCATCTTTGGCGCACTCCAGCTGCTTTGCCTGCTGACAGCCCCTGTCATTGGCTACATCATGGACTGGAAGCTAAAGGAGTGTGAAGATACTTCTGAGGAGCCCGAGGAGAAAGACACCACTCAGTATGTAGGCCACAGCCCACTCTCGGCCCCTAGAGAAGGGCAGCGGGGCCATATTGCATGTTAGGAGGGGCAAGCCCAGGGCCCATTGTTCCCACCGTATGGAAATTCCCTGATGGGATGAAATGGGAGCCACTGAGGCAGATGAGAGCAGAGGGAAACCCAGGACCCCAGGTTTGGCATGAGCCACTGGCACGAACCGCACAAGGGGACTACTATTTTAAAGCCACTTGCTGCTGGGGTTCATTGCTCCTACTTGAATTGTAAGCTACTCCAACCAAGTATGCTAATGATGTGCGGATTCTGAAGATTCAGCAAGGCTTGGGAGCCCTGCTTTATGGAAGGGCTGGGCTCTAAGATCAGAGGATGAGTTAAAGGCTGTCTTCTACACTCCCATCACGTGATAGGCTGTTATTTATTGTATCAGGCCCAATGCCAAGCACTGAACACACAGTGCCTCACTTCAGCTTCAGTACCATGATGCAACGTGTGTTAGTGTTGTACCCATTTTAGAGATGAGGGGACCAGGAATAAGTGTCCACATCTTCTTACAGAGGTGGTTAATTAGGAAGTGGTGGGCCTGGGAACTGCTGCCCTCCTTTGCGCATTTGCCATCCGTTCTTGGGATTATCCTTGGGGTTTCGGTGTGGGTGGCGTGGCTGGAATCAGTAATAGTTAATCCACAAGGAAATAATTACAGAGGCTCTCTGTTATCTAGGTTAGGCCCCAGAGCCAGAGGGCTATTTGCCATCCTGGTTCCATCTGCTGTGTATTTGCTTCCCCTCACCCCATCCTGCCCCCCAAGGGGAAACCAACTCACTCCCTTATTTGGCTTATTATCTGGCTTATTACCAGCTTCCTGCATGATACAGGTGCAGTGAGCCTCTGCTGCACCCTTGCTGGGGCACACTCTACTCCTCCCCCTCCCCGCCATCAGCTGAGCTCCCTACGCAGGGCCACGGGGTGACGCTCTTCTCGCTCTTCTCGGGCTGTGAGAGCCTCCGCGTGAATCAGCCTCTGCTCAACTGAGAGCGTCCCTACTCCTGACCTAAGATGAGGCTGAGGTGTGGAACTTGCATTAGCCCACATCCTGGGATCCCCGAGACCTGACCTTCTGGGGAGGGTCCGCCTTTCTCCAGGGAACCTCACCCCCACCCCAAGTCCTGTGTGCTCTTTCTCCACAGAGGTGAAAAGAAGCAGAAACGAGACAGGCAGGTCCAGAAAATCACTAACGCCATGCGGGCCTTCGCCTTTACAAACGTGCTGCTGGTGGGCTTTGGGGTGACCTGCCTCATTCCTAGTTTGCCTCTACAGGTAGGTCTGGGTTTGGCACACAGACGGGGGATATTTAGAGGCTAAAATATGCACGTGACTTAATTAATTCAGTTTGGCCAGCTGTTAGTGTTTGCTGGCGGTACTCCCCGGGGGATGACTGAAGAGGAGGGACTCCTCTCCAAGAAGGCACACCTGTCCTTAGGCACCTTATGTGCCATGCCATGGGCACCACCGTCGTCGGTTTTGTATTTTCTCAGACACTTGAAATTTGATGTCTAAAGAGGTTTGGCCAATGCCGAGGGGGTGGCACGCGCTTGTAATCCCAGCCCTCTTAGTGGCAGACACAACAATGTCCACGTGACTGTTATCCTAGAGAGAGTGACTGAGCCTGGCTGGTCATAAGGTTTCAAAGATTTACTTCCTTTGTACAAGGTTTCTTTTGTCTTTTGAGACATTGTCTTTCTGTGTAGCCTAGGCTGGCCTCAGACTCGATTCTCGTGCCTTCACCCTTCCAGTGCTGGGATCATAAGAACACATCACCACTTTTTGCCTTGCACAAGAAGTCTGAGTGTTCTGAAGCCTGACTTGCTAGCATTTGTAAGCCAAGTAGACTTTGCACCTACCTGGTCCCACCCTTTGGTCTGTGAAGACGTTCTAGGAGTCCATTTGGGCCCAGGTCCCACGTTTACAAGGTGGGGGGATGCACCTGATTGCTTCCCAGTGGGTGTAGCCCAAGTGCAGATATGCCTCATGCCAACTCTGGGAGGAAATGAAGAGGCTCTTTGTTTGCAAGGTGCCAGGTGTTGTTGAGCTACGTTGAGCACACAGGTGAGCACACCCACAGGTGCTGCCACACATACATGCTGGCACTGGGTGTGCAGACCAGAGTAAGCCGTGGGAGACTTGCACCAGTTCCGGGGGGAGGGGTAGAGTCTGGCAGACCCCTGTCGCGACCATCTTGTCCAGTTGAGGGACAATGCTCAGTTGCAGACAGTCATCTGCCTTTTGTTTCACTTGGTTCTCCTGGAAGGCCAGCTGTGAAAAGGCAGCAATGCATGTGAAGGAAGAGACGGGGCTGTGTAAATTCACAGCCGCATAACCTTTCAAGCCTGCCAGGAGCAGTCCTGACCCTCCACCGCCCACAGTCCTGGGAGCAGGGCCTCACTGCTAATGCAGGATGGCAGGGATGTATATGAAGGAAACAAAGGAGCGGACACGGGGCTTTATGGCGGCGGGCTAGTGTCTCTCAGGGGTCATTGACTAACAAGGCCTTCTCGGAGATAGCTAGCAGGAAAGAGGCCTTTCAAAACCTGTTGATAGGGGCTGGAGAGATGGCTCAGAGGTTAAGAACACTGACTGTTCTTCCAAAGGTCCTGAATTCAATTCCCAGCAACTTTATGATGGTTCACACCCATGTGTAACGAGATCTGGTGCCCAGAACAGTGTATACATAATAAATAAATAAATCTTTAAAAAAAAAAACCCACAAACCTGTGATAGAGATTTGCAAGGCAGATAAAGACAGCCATTAGGGCCAGTAGGGCCTGGATCACCAGGCAGGGAGACCTCTGGGAAAATTCTCACGTAAATGTAGATTCTTGAGTTGCAGAGAGTTGTGAGCCTCTGCATGGGTGCTGGGAATTGAACCAGGTCCTCTGGAAGAGCAGGCAGTGTTCTCGACGACTAAATCATCTCTCTAATCCCAATGTAATTTTTAAAATTACAAAAATGAGGATCTGAAGAGATGGTTCCCTGGTTAAGAGCACTGGGTGTGCTTGTGCAAGGACCTGGGTTTGGTTCACAACTGTCTGTGACTCCAGTTTCAAGGGATCTGGTACCTTCTTCTGGACTCTGGCACCAGGTACACACATAGTGTGTGCACGTATATGCAGGCTAAACACTGATACACATAAAAAAATTAAGTATACATGCATACATATATACACATATACATGTATATTTGATTTTATTTATATAGGGAGGGGCAGGCCTGTGATTACCAGGCTGTGAGTGTTAATTTTTTTTTTAAATATTACAAAAAAGTGTTATCAAAGGCCAGGCATAGTGATGAATGACTTTAATCCAGCATTGTGGAGGCAGTGGCAAGCATATTTTTGTTAGTTCGAGGCCAGCCTGGTCTATATGGAGAGTCCTAAGACAGCCAGGGATATACAATGAGACCTTGTTTTCAAAACAAAACAAAACCAGGAAGAAAAAAAGAAAGAAAAGAGAAAAGAAAAAAAAGCACTCTGCTCTAGAGAGCTGGTAGCAGCCAACCCAGATGGCCCTGGTTCCTGTGCCTGAGTCCCCAGGAGCCAGAGGGAAGGACAGAGGGTCCCTAGGGGTCTCCTGCTCATGCTCTTCTCCCTCCTTCCCTCCCTCAGATCTTCTCCTTCGTCCTGCACACAATTGTGCGAGGATTCATCCACTCTGCAGTAGGGGGCCTATATGCTGCTGTGTAAGTCCTGGAACCTCTGGGTGGTGTGGTGGTCCTGACCCAAGGGAACTGCTGCTGCCATGGAGACCCTGAAACTGGCCTGTCCTCCCCTTCTGGCATGTTTCACCTTGTATCAGGGGACAAGTACTAGGGTTTCTGCTGTCCGTGTCAGTAAAGACCACCATACCTACTGACAGTAGGTGAGTCAGTAGGCAGCAGTTGGGTGCCCACAAGCCATGGCATTTAATACGAAGTCAGTCTCTCAGCTGGGGTCAGGGCCTCAGGGCCCCAGGGCTGGCTGTTCAGCTGAGTGCTGGCACTGTCCCTGGCTGCCCACTGGGGCAGGGTTGGGTTCTGGCTGCCTGAAGCTAAATACTGAAGCGTAAATAGTCCTCAGTAGGGGCAGCGACATGGATAACTGGTCTCAGAAGAACTGGGCTGGCCTCACCCAGGGCCTGAAGGACCTATTTGCTGGCCACAATCTCCTTGAACCCTGCCTACAGTGACACCTACATCTTTTCCAAGAAGCTAGATAGCTGTTCCTCCTTCTTCTGCCCAGGGCTTGGCCCACGAATTGAAACCCTAGTTCTATCATCCACCGTCTGTGACCATGCATGCAGCTTGTTCTTGCCCAGGGCTCCCTCGTATCTCGGGGACAACGGAGCCTAATGTTCCCCAATATTAAGCCGAGGACTCCTTCCCTCTTTGAGTAGCATCTTACCGGGGTTATTCCAGGTCTGCCTGTCCCCCGCCTTGTCTGCCCCCCCCCCCAGGCTTGGAGGAAGTTGTGGCTGCCCTGGCAGGGTGTGAGGGAGTCAGGCAAGAGTGGTGATGCTGAGTTTCCGTTATTGCGCAATGTTCTTGGAGGGGGGTACAGCAGAGCCAGGCTCAGCCTCCAACCTGCTTCCCGGGATCGGTTCCCAAGCCGCAAACTCTGCTGGCACCACGCTTTCCACTCTGCTCAGCCCTACACCCCCTGGCTGAGGGCACATCTGAGGATGGGGTATGGGAGAGGTGGGAGAGGCTTTCTTTGGAGTCTGAAGTTCAGGGCCCTGCGCCCAACTATCCTGAGGCTGGTCTTGCCTCTTCTCACAGGCACCAATGGTGCAGCCCCAGTTACCAGCATACCTGAGCCAAGCCAATGAGGGATTTGGGGAGCCTGTGAAGGCGCCATCTGTGACAGGTCTCGTTGCCCCAACAGGTACCCCTCCACGCAGTTTGGTAGCCTCACGGGACTGCAGTCTCTAGTCAGCGCGCTCTTCGCCCTCCTGCAGCAGCCGTTGTTTCTGGCCATGATGGGTCCTCTTGGAGGAGATCCTCTGTGGGTAAGGAGTCGGGGTGTCTCCCCTTCTGCTCCTGGGAAAGTGGGGCCCTAGGACAAGCGGCAGTGTGGGAACGTTGGACAGGCAGGAGGAGAAAAATGGCCTCTCTGGACCTGATTCTGGGGTGCATCCCTGGCTTTCCCCCCAAAGACCAGCATACTAATCCAGATATTGTGAGTTGTCCCAACCCCAGCCCAATCCCCGAAGGCTGCTGAGTGGCCCGTGGAGGACTGGGGGATTTAGATGCTGGAATGTGGGTTGACAGCCCTGGAACCTCTCCAAGCCTTCCTCACCTGTGCGTGTTGGAAGGCGCTGCCCTGTGGTGAATACAGCTCCTTACCCCAGCCCACTCCCCACTCTCCCAGGTGAACGTGGGTCTACTTGCCGTGAGCATGCTAGGCTTCTGCCTGCCCCTTTACCTGATTTGCTACCGGCGCCAGCTGGAGAGGCAGCTTCAACAGAAGCGGGAAGACAGCAAGCTGTTCCTTAAGGTCAATGGCTCAAACAACCGGGAAGCTTTCGTGTAGTGCTCATCACCTCAGCTGTGGTCGACTGCCTGTGCTTCAGTGATTGACCGCTGTCATCTCCCCGCCCCAGAGGATCCCATGCGCTCCCTGGATCCTGCCCTTCACCATGCCGGAGCCCCGTACTTCCTCACAAAGCCCTGGCCCTGCTGTGGAGAGCTGGTGTGGAAGGACAGGAGAGGGCCCAGACAAATGAACCTCCCACTGCCAGAAACTGGGCTGGCCTGGCCTAGCTGTCACCCCAGGAGCTCTGGGGTCTTGGATCTCCATGGGGCCTGTACCTGGAGCCAAGGAGAGCCCCCAGCAAGCAGGCTCTCCCTCACTGATATGGATTCTGCCTCTTGCCAAAGCAGAGGGGCCTGCCATCCTCTACCCACACTACCTGTCCCTGAGCTGCATGCCCACCAGCCACGCCTACCTGAGGACAAAGGCTTGCACTGTCTGCACTCCCCTGGCCTGGCCTTTTACCTCCCCTGACCAGTCTGTGGCTGCCTGAGGAAGGAAGGACCCGCTTCCTGTTGTTGGTGCTAACCCCTTTGTAATCCCAATGCTCCCCCACCTTCTACTGCCCCCCCCCCCCCAGTGGCTAGTCCCTGGCCTGTCTTTTCCTTGAAGGCCTATGGAGATGCCCCCCACCCCGCCCTGTCTCAGTCTGGGGAAGGGATGAAGGACCGAATAGTTAACAAAGCCTCAGGAATCCTGGGCAAGGCTTCTTCCTTATACTGGGGGAATACATTTCTACTGCCGCCCTTGTTCCAACCTGCAACCTGAAGGGAGCTAAGGGGACATCACAAGGGAAGGTCACCCTTCCACCCACACACAGCTGTTTTTCTGGGGTGGAAATAGGCGGTGACTGACAGACATGGAGAGCCAGGCCTAGCAAGTAACGGGGGTGTGTGTTTGTGTGTGTGTGTGTGTGTGTACATGTGCATATGTAGAGGGCACCCCCAGGGGCTGCTTTTATGAGAGTGGACCAGACCAGAAGCCAGTCAGGCCGGCAGCAGGCTCAAGATGGGAGAGTCAACCTTGCTTTATGATGGGGACCTTGTTTGTGGCCGTGTGGTCACAGTGCCCCCTGCTGGCAGACTCTTAACAGGGCACTGGAGCTGTTTGTGTGGGGAAAGCCTAGCTGGCCTGCCTGGCTCAATAACCCAATTACCTTGACAGCCCCTAGAGACCCTGTCTGAGACTTCTTGGGGTGCCAAGAAGGGTGAATTAGTTTTTTTTAAAGTCTATTGTTTTCTTTTAAGTTGCATCAAAATTCTTATGAAGCAATAAATCCATTTTCCTGTTGGTAACGGATGACCCTCCTCACGTATCAAGTGACTGCTATATGTGCCCGATTTAAGATTGAGAGGGGAAGGCAGGACAAGAGGGTCTGCCAGTGAGAATAATAAAGTCATCAGACAGTGGCACATGCTTTAATCCCAGCACTTGGAGAGCAGAAGCAGACAGTTTGAGGCCAGCCTGGTTTACGTGGAAAGGGGCTGCATGGTGAGACTTTACAGATATTCTGCTAGCGACAAACCCAGTTGCACCCGGGTGCTCTGTCCTGAGTGGTGTGTCCAGAGAGGGGCACGGGCAAAGAAAAGCCCTGATTACCCCATACTCCGGGCAAACAGGGCTGTGGAGAAGTGTGGGCTCTCCCCTCTGCTGTCAGTTCTAACAGGGCGGGCCAATCCAGCAGCCTTAGTCTCTACTGTTTCCTGTCAACTCATAACCCCAAGGGTTCTTATGTGGTAACTGCAGGAGAGCCATAGACTAAATTGCTTCAGGGTGGACTGAGGGCGGTCACAGATGAGACACCACCAGGCCAAGTCTGGGGCTCTGTAGCAAGAGTGGACTGAAGTTTTTGCTCCAGTCCATTCAAACATTAAAGTCATTACCCCCACAACAGTGAGCTGCTGGGAGCCCTTCTCTAGGTTCCCGTGGTTCGGTGGTAGAGCTCACTCTTCGTATGGACAAGACCTTAGGTTCTGTTTCTCAAAAGAACGGGATCAGCATTCTCCAGAAACACCTCCCAGAGCACTGCTTTGTGACACCTCACTGGTTGTCCTTTGGAAAGCGTCTAGTCAGAAGTTGAGTGTGCAGAGTTGGGGTGCCCACAGCATCTTCCCCATGTTCATGGACATTGCAGCTGTCTAAGAGGGGTGTAGCACCTGGTGGGGTGGCAAGTCTGTGAGTTGGAGGCCAGTCTGGCCCACATCATAAGTTCCAGGCTAGTCAGGACTACACAATGAGACCCTGTCTTTTTGTTTTGTTTTGTTTTTCGAGACAGGGTTTCATTGTAGTTTTGGAGCCTGTACTGGAACTAGCTCTTGTAGACCAGGCTGGCCTCGAACTCACAGCAATCCGCCTGTCTCTGCCTCCCAAGGGCTGGGATTAAAGGCGTGCACCACCACTGCCAGCGAGACACTGTCTTAAAAAAAAAAAAAAGTTGTTTGTTTATTTGTTTAAAAGAAAACCCACAGTGTTTACAAGGATGTGAGGAAAACTGTAAGTTTTATACATTGCTCTTGGAATGGTATGGCTATGGGAATGTGATACAGGCCTGTAATGCCAGGATCAGGAGGCAAAGCCTGAGCTGTAACCGTGCTTCACACACAAGGTGACATGCAGCTCAGTGGTGGATGACTAATCAATCATAGGAACCATGCCCTTCCTGCACGGCCACTCACAGAAGGTCCTGGAATGTTAGGATTGTAGGCTCCAGGGCAGGGTGAGGATGTAGCTCAATTGGTAGCATGTTTGCCTAGCTTACACAGAAGTCCTGGGCTTCATGCCCAGCCCCAAATAAAACTGGGCATGGTGGCACATGCCTCTTATTCCAGTGCTTGGGAGATGGTGACATCAGGATCAGGAGTTGAAGTCATCTTTGGTCACATAGTAAGTTCGAAGCCAGCCTGGGTTTCAGGAGATCCTATCTTCTAAAAAACAAAACAGCTGGGTGGTGGTGGTGCACGCCTTTAATCCCAGCACTCAGGAGGTAGAGGCAGGTGGATCTCTGAGTTTGAGACCAGCCTGGTCTACAAAGTGAGTTCCAGGACAGCCTGGTCTACAGAGTGAGTTCCTGGTTTACAGAGTGAGTTTCAGGACAGCCAAGGCTGCACACAGAAACCTTGTTTAGGAAAAAGAAAAACAAAACAAAAAACCTGTTGGCTGCGGGTCTCACCTGTGTCTTGGTTTGGTTCTGGTACCTCCCAGAGGTTTAGATGCACAAGGAAGGAGGATATTAGCTTGAGAGAATGCTGACTGACAAAGCCTTCCCTGCTAGGGACATGCTGAGGTTGCTTAGACATGACCTATGCTGTCCCCAACAATACTGAAGGGCCACACCTTTTGAGCATGACAATTTGAGGGAATATCTTAGGATCGAGAAACTAGACATTTGGATGGGAAAGAGCCCAGAGTCAACGTTGCTTGAGGATCAGAGGCGTCAGCCGGCAGCAGGGAACAGAGGTGTGGCAAGCCAGATGAGCTAGAAACTCCCCAGTCAAGGGCCATTCTGCCCTGACTTGGCACAAAGTCAACGTTTTCCTAGTGTCTTTGAATCATGGTAGCAGCCTGGAGTGGAGCAGACACTTAGAGAAACAGTCCCAGAGAGGAAGAGTAACTGGCTCACAGTGTAACAGCGAAAACTCTCACGTGGGTATCAGTCGCTAAAGCAGCCAAGGCCCTCTAGGCCAGAAGCAACAGCCCAAGGGTTGCCAGGCTTCCAATAGAGCAGCAAAACCCAAGGGAGGTGGGATGCAAGCTCAGGATGGTCTCCGTGTGCTGGGGTCAAAACTTTTTCAGATATGGGGCAAGCTGTTTCCACAAGGGTCATTTGGACCATGGAGGATGACGGGTACTTGGAGGAATAATTCCCTGATCACTTCACCCTCAAGAGAGGTACCCTGAGATAGGGACAGAACCACAGGCTAGACACAGGCAGAGGCCTCTTCATCTCTTCCCTTGTCCTGCAAGCTCTGGGGGTGGAAGGAGCAGGAAGTGACACCTGGCCTTGTGGTTTCATTTGGTGAGGACAGAGCCAGTCTCACTTGCTCTTCTGGAAGCCCTTACTTTGTGGTCTAGGCACTCCCTCGTCAAGAATAGTTTCCCCTGGGCCTGTGCTCTCGTCTCTCACTGCTAGGGCCTATTCACAGCTGCCTCCAACCTTAAGGTCAAAGACAAGGCCCTTGGGGGTTGCTTTCCCTGTTTTGTACCCCATGCCTACCTCCAGAAGTCCTGGTCAAAATTTGTACATAGCCAGGCAGGCAATAGTAATATATACCTTTAACCCCAGCACTTGGGAGGCAGAGGCAGGCAGATCTCTGAGTTCAAGGTTAGCGTGGTTTACAGAACGAGTTCCAGAACAGCCAGGACTACACAGAGAAACCCTGTCTTGAAAAACCAAAGAGACATGGTCTTGTACATCTTGTACATCCTAGGCTGTCTAAAGGGACTGGCCTAGGCCCCATGTGCACTGAAAATACCCAGTATTGCATTCGTGTGGAAAGAACTATCCCAGACAGCAGCACAAACACCTTCAGCTAAGTAGAGTCGTGAGAGTCTCTTTGTTTTGCTTTGAAGCAGGATCTCACTTGTCTCAAGCTGGCTTTGTCCTGGCCGTCTTCCTGCCTCAGCCTCCTGAGTGCTTAGGATTGTAGGTATACCCTGTGTACCCTGATGTGCCCTGCTCAGTGAGATCTGTTGTACTTTCCTGTCAGCCTGTGTGAACCTGGGCAGATGCACCACCTGGTGGGGACAAGCTTATGCCAGCCTGTGGTTAGGTATGCTGCTCAGAGCTCTGCAGCTGTCCCCAAAGAGCCAGGCTATGAAGGGCACTAAGATAGGTTCCCAGGGCTTTGAGGCAGTTAGGTTCCTTATCAGTGCAAGTTACCAGGGCCCAACCTAAGTGCACTGACTACTGCCCTTACACACAGACCGCTGTCCGTGAGGATAAAAGTCCCCGAGTAGTTCAGGGGAACTGGCTTACCCTCGGGCTGTACCCTTCCCTGGGTCACGGTGAGACTGTATCCCATGCTCTAACTCATCCTGAGCCCTAGGGTGTGGCCAGAGCCTCCTGAGTGTTCAGGAGTCAGTGTCCTCTGAGGAAGACATCATGGCCCTGCCAGCACAGCCGCCACCTGTGCTCCTTGGTCCTTGCAGTGAGTCATTCTTACATGGACAGATCCAAGACAGGACCAGGGGTCACTTCTTAACCTTGAGTGTTCTCCGAGGGAAGCTCAGAGGTTGGCAGCCACACGTCATTTTCAGGGAAAGCTCAGGTGTCCCTTCCTCCAGTGAAAGGGATGCATTTGTCCGCTCACAGATTGGCTCAGGGGACCTGTTGCTAAATCCCATGAGCACAGTGTGTAGCATGATACCGAAACTCAACTTTGAGGGACCCTCTCCCTCCTATGACAGGATACTGACTGGTAAGGTCAGTACCACTGATCTCGGTCCCCTCAGGACGTCTCCTATAATGGAGTTTTAAGTTCTCTCCTTCCCCACTTTTCCATTTTGTCTTTCACACTTTGGTAAGAGGCTTGGCCAAAGAGTTTTGGGGTCAAAATCCCAGCCCTGGAGTGGCCCTTCCATACCAGTTTTGTGAATGACTGCTTGGCTGGGACATGTGTGCGTGTGTGCTGACCTGAGATGTTGTGGTGTCCCTGTGTCAAGAGAGATGTGTAGGGGTATCTGTGTGCTGTAACACCTATGTGTGTGTGTGTATGTGTTCTGAGGTGTTCTGGTGTGTCTGAGTACCTGTGTTGGGGTGCCTGTGTGCTGTAACACCTACATGTGTGTGTGTGTGTGTTCTGAGGTGTTCTGCTGTGTCTGAGTACCTGTGTAGGGGTGCCTGTGTGCTGTAACACCTGCGTGTGTGTGTGTGTGTGTGTGTGTTCTGAGGTGTTCTGCTGTGTCTGAGTACCTGTGTAGGGGTGCCTGTGTGCTGTAACACCTGCGTGTGTGTGTGTGTGTGTGTGTGTGTGTGTGTTCTGAGGTGTTCTGGTGTGTCTGAGTACCTGTGTAGGGGTGCCTGTGTGCTGTAACACCTGCGTGTATGTGTGTGTGTGTGTTCTGAGGTGTTCTGGTGTGTCTGAGTACCTGTGTAGGGGTGCCTGTGTGCTGTAACACCTGGAGGCAGAGGAAGGAAAGAAAGGCCCATTGCGCCCCTTTCTGTTACTAGGAGCATCTAGGCAGATCAGAATCCAGGCCGGGATGTGAGGCCTGAAGGTGTGTTCTTCTTCCATTCACCAGGGTCACAGAGTATCACTGATACCTCAGCAGCTGACCTTGGCTCTTCCCTGGCTCTTTACTGTTCCTAGCCCTCAACATACTCCTTGGCACACAGTAGGCACTTAATAAATGTATGCTGAGATGACTGAGGACTCCGGTGGCTCCCATGTCTCTCTCTGCCGGGATGGCACCACCCTTGCTCAGACTCCCTACTGGTAACCTGTGAGGGAGGGGCCCCGAAGCCCAGGAGAGGGGGCAGTCAGAGGGATGGGTGGGCAGAGATGCTAGGAGGTGAGGCTGTAAACTTGGAAGCCTGGCTGTGCCCCCTGCCCCTGCTTTGAGTTGTCACCATCCCCATCCCCACCCCGCTCTGGATGGAGGCAGCAGGGACGTCTCTTTCTCCAGGATAAGCAGAGCCACAGCATAAGCTCTGTGGCCAGGCAGGAGCAGCTTGACTTTGACCTCTACCTTAAGGAGGAACCAAGATGTGGAGACTGCCACCCCCACATAGAGAGACAACCAGTTCCTGTCAGGTGGAGATGCGCCCCATGGGGCCAGATCTTCTGATATTTTTTTCCCTCTGAGAAGCTAGGAATCTTGAGTTTTACATAAAATATTGTCCTTTTCAAATGTTAGCTCAAAATGAGTTTTTAAAGAAAAATATCACAGCTGCTCAGCTCTGTTTTAACCCTGTAGCAGCCAGGAAAAGGAGAGGGCGTGGTGAAGGGTCCCCCTGCCTCATGGGACACCGAGTCTCCTTCCTGCCCGTCCTACAAGGCTCAGCACAGACGCTGCCTCCCTCCAGCACAAGGGTTGGTTTGTTTGTGGTATTTTTTAATTGCTTCTATTTATTTTGGTCTCTCCCAGTCTGGATCATAATGAATGCTGTTCCAAGACAGTAAACGGGTTAAACACAAAGTCCCTATTTAGTGATAGGGAATTGTCAGGGGTACTCAGCAGCTTGCCCTCAAGTCTGCCGACGCCTGCTCCTGAGAGGATCAGCTGGGCAGCTAGAGTCATGAATAATAGGGGTTATTTTAATTTTGTCTTTTTTTGTAGTACTGGGGACAGAACTCAGGGCTTCAAGCCCACTAAGAACCTCCACCGAGTCCCACCTGCAGCTCGGTCTGCTCTTTGCTCGCTGTCTGTCTACCACCAGAATGAATGTTCCTTGAGAGCTGGCATGAGCCCTGTTTTGGTCATCACTATACCTCCAGGGACTCAGATGGCACTGGTGTGAAATAGCTGCCCAAATTTTCAAAGGACAGAGCCAGGCATGGCAGTGTCTCCCTGTGATCCCAGCAGCTGAGGCAGGAGGAGTGGGTTGGAGGGCCGTGACTGAGGCTAGCTTGGGCTACAGAGGGAGAACCTTGTCTTAAGCCAGAGAGAGGAGTGGGGGAAACAGGCTAGCAGACCAGCGCACCCTATGCCCTGTAGCCAGCCAGGCAGAGGCAGGGTGGAAAATGGAAACAATGAAACACAGTCTCCCAGAGATACGCAGAGATGGGTTACAGGTGTGGCTGTAACTGAGGCGGTAAAACAGGGCCAGCCAGAGAGGGGAGACTGCAGGGCTGAGCCATGAGATCCAGAGACACAAAGATGAAGGACAGGGCATAGTGGGAGGGAGGGCAGAAAGAAGACAGTTGCAAAGAGAAGATAAAAGAAACATAGGCTGACTGTAAGTTCGAGGCCAGCCTGGTCTACAAGCGCTAGTTCCAGGATAGGCTCCAAAGCTACAGAGAAACCCTTTCTCAAAAAAACAAAATAACAACAACAAAAACGCAAAAAACAAAAAGGGGAAAAAAAAGAAACATAGGCTGAAGGTATACTCCCCAGAGTTCAGTAACAAAGACATACAATGGAGAGAGGAGGGGACCAGCTCAGCAGTTAAGAGCACTAGCTGCTCTTCCAGAGGGCTCAGTTTCAATTCCCAGCACCCACAGGAGAAGAGAGAGAGAGAAACGTAGAAAGATGGGTAAGACCAGAGAGAGAAAGATGTAGAGAAAGAGGAGATTAAAAAAAGAAAAGGAGAGGGAAAGGAGAAATGGGGGGATGTCTGCTCGTGACATGGAGAGAAGGCCAAGAGGTATGGATGGAGCCAGAGAGGCAGAGACACGGCCAGAGCCTGTGCCCCTTGCCTTCCCTGTCGGATCATGCAGAAGCAGCTCTGATGTGTAGTAAGGTCCAGCCTTCCTCACAACACTTTCCCCATAATAACACGGAGCTCATTGTAGAGGTGCCCAGCTTTATCCAGTGCTTAAAGGCAGAGAGGCTAACAAGTTCCGGGCCTGCCAGGCTGCACAATAAGATCATGTCTCGGAAATAAATAGGAGCTGAAGGTACAGCTCAGCAGTTAGTGCACCGACTGCTCTTACCAAGGACCCGGGTTCATTTCCCAACACCCATGTCAGGAGGCTCACAGCCACCTATGACCCCTACTCTAAGGGATCCAGCACTTTTTTTCTGGCCTCCTCCTGCACCTGTACACATGCATATGCTACATATACTCAGGCACACTCATATACATGAGATAAAATTCTTAAAATTGACAAAGGGTTTCTCTGTGTAGCCCTGGCTGTCTTGGAACTCACGTTGTAGACCAACTTGGCCTCGAACTCAGAGATCTGCCTGCCCCTGACTCCTGAGTGCTAGGATTAAAGGATTCAACACCACACCTGGCTAGAAATCTTTTTTTTTTTATTTTTATTTTTTTAAATTTATTTATTTATTAAGGACTGGCTAGAAATCTTTAAAGCCAATTTTATCATTTTTACTTGTGTGTAGGTGTGTGTGTCTGTCCGTGGATATGTGCATTCAAGTGTGGCTGCTCTCTGAAGCTAGACATCTCAGCCCCTCTGGAGCAGAGTTACATATAGATGACTCACCTGACATGGGTTCAGGGAACTGAACTCAAGTTCTCTAGATCAGCCTGTGCTCTGGGCAGGAGAGATGGCTCAGCAGTTAAGAGCCCTGCCTGCTCTTCTAGTGGACCTGAGTTTGGGTCCCAGCACCCACGTGGTAGCTCACAACTGTCTATAACTCCAGTTGTGGGGGAATCTGAGGCCCTTTTCTGACTTACTCTGCACCAGGCACACAGTAGTACATAGATATACATACAGGCAAAACACACATGCCCAGAAAATAATAAAATATTAAAGCTAACATGGACGCATATCACACGCAGCAAACACTGCTTTAGGTGTGCCAGCTCCTTACGCATTTGTGGTTGTCCTCACTTCATGAATGAAGAGCCAAGGCACAAACGGGTTAAATAACTCAGCCAATGTCACAGAGGTAGCAGAGTGTTAGGGTTGGGACTCTGAGGCATCAGGTTCCAGGGATGACTGTTGGGGGAGAAGCTGTAAGGACTGGGGCGCTGCTGGAAAACAGTGTGGTCCTTGCATCTGAAGGTCTATGTCTGGGTGAACCAAACTTGCTAGGGTAAAAAAATGATTTAGGAAGCAGAGTTGAGAGGCTGGGTATATGGCTTGGTTGATAGAGTGCTTGCTGAGCATACGTGAAGCCGTGCCTTCAACCTCCACCACTACAGGAACCCGGTTCAGGGCTGTAATCTGGAGGTAGGATAAGAAAATCAAGGTCACTAGCTGTGGTGGTACACCACCTTTAATCCTAGCAAGTGGTTCTCTGTGAGTTTGAGGCCATCCTGGTCTATGCAGCAAGTTCCAGGACAGCTGTTACACAGAGAAACCCTTTCTTTTTTTTTTTTTTTTTTTTAATACTGACCAAGATGTTTTGCGTTTATTTAATAGTTATACATATTCTCGGCTATTATAAAAATTCAACTTAGAGATTCTGTCATGAAATGAGATGAAATAACCCTGATATTTATGTTCTTTTTTTTTTTAATTTATTTATTTATTAAGGATTTCTGCCTCGTCCCCACAACCGCTTCCCATTTCCCTCCCCCTCCCCCGATGAGAAACCCTTTCTTAAAAAAAAAGGGGGGGAGGGCTGGAGAGATGGCTCAATGGTTAAGAGCACTGACTGCTCTTCCAGAGGTCCTGAGTTCAATTCCCAGCAACCATATGGCGGCTCACAACCATCTGTAATGAGATCTGGCGCCCTCTTCTGGCGTGGAGGCATGCATGGAGGCAGAATGTTGTATACATAATAAATAAATCTTTAAAGAAATTATTGGATTTATTCTGAGTTAAGAAAAATCAGGTTTGATTAAGGAAGACCACCTGAGAAATCTCCGGTAGGAACAGATGGCCCAATGTCAGAGTTCTACTTCTAGAACAGGTTCAAGACTGCTGCCTGAAGGCCGGGTGGTGGTGGCGCACGCCTTTAATCCCAGCACTTGGGAGGCAGAGGCAGGCGGATCTCTGTGAGTTTGAGGCCAGCCTGGTCTACAAGAGCTAGTTCCAGGATAGGCTCCAAAGCTACAGTGAAACCCTGTCTCGAAACAAACAAACAAACAAAAAACAAAATCAAACACTGGTGAGATGACTCTGTGGATATAGTGACTTGCTGCTAAGCCTGACAGCCTTAGTTCAAACCAACGGACCCATATAGTGAAAGGAAAGAACTTTTACAAGTTGTCTCTGACCTCCACTCACACACTGTGGCACATGAACACACACACACACTTTTGGTGCGCATGTCATGGCACATGTGTGGAATTGAGAGGACAGTTTGGAGAATCCAGTGGTCAGACTTGGCCTCAAGTACCTTTAACTCACTGAGCCATTGGGCTGGCCCCTATCATACACAACTTTTAATAATAAAAATAATTTATAATAAAAGATTGGAACTGGAGGGAGTGGCTCAGTGGCTAAGAGCACTGGCTGCTGTTCTAGAAGAACTTGGTTCAATTCCCAGCACCCACATGACTTGTTAAAACTGTAATTCCATTTCCAGGAGATCTGGCATCCTCACATAGCCATACATGCAGGTCAAACACCAATGCACATAAAAACAAATAATAAATATTTAAGAGAGGAAACAATTCATCCAGCTAAGTCTGATAGCAGCACTGTGGGTTCCTAAGACAAACTCAGCATTCCGAGTAGACACACTGAAGCATGAAGGGTGGGATTGACCTATCTTGGGGACTTGGAAATGCTTGGAGAAACGAAAGAGACCAGCAGGAGTGGCAAGCCTCCCAAGCTGAATCTAGACAGGAAGTTAGGACTTTGTTAAGCCCCCTAATTGCTCCCTTATCTCTGCAACCTCTCCACTGGAACTCAAAGTCCCAAGCTCAGCGCTGTCTGTAGGCTATCTCATTTTCCAGTCACTGCAACCAGTATGTGCTGATCTGGACTCTGGTCCCCAACTCCAGAGGCCAGTTGTGACCTTCACCTGGGCCCTCAATGCTTTCCCTCTGTGGAGGCTGTCTGTCCTTCCTAGTCTTTCCCAGCTCAAGTTGCCTCCACATCTCAAATCTTTTTTTTTTTTTTGAGACAGAATTTCTCTGTGTAGCCCTGGCTGTCCTGAAACTCTCTCTGTAGACCAGGCTGGCCCCAAACTCAGAAATCCACCTGCCTCTGCCTCCCAAATTCTGGGATTAAAGGCATGTGCCACCACTGCCTGGCCCTATCTGGAATCTTTTTTTTTTTGGTTTTTCGAGACAGGGTTTCTCCATAGCTTTTGATTCCTGTCCTGGAACTAGCTCTTGTAGACCAGGCTGGCCTCGAACTCACAGAGATCCGCCTGCCTCCACCTCCCGAGTGCTGGGATTAAAGGCGTGCGCCACCACGCCCGGCATGTATACAATATTCTGTCTGTGTGTGTGCCTGTAGAACAGAAGAGGGCACCAGACCTCATTACAGATGGTTGTGAGCCACCATGTGGTTGCTGGGAATTGAACTCAGGACCTCTGGAAGAGCAGCCAGTGCTCTTAACCTCTGAGCCATCTCTCCAGCCCCCTATCTGGAATCTTAACCAGCACTGACCCTCCTGTCATCCACGGTCACTTTTGTGACAAATTACTTCAAGTGATGCTTGTGAGCTCGAGGTGTGAGGAAGCTCCACACATTCTGATAATTGTGTGTGTGTGTGTGTATGTGTGTGTATGTGTGTGTGTGTGTGTGTGTGTGTGTGGTGTTATTTGAGACAGGTTTTCATTAGATAGCCCTGGTTGGCCTAGAACTCTCTACATAGAACAGGCTGGTCTCTAACTCACAGGGATTAACCTACCTCTGCCTCTCTCCCAAGCGCCATGACTAAAGGTGTATGTTGCCACATCTGGCTTTTACTTAATTTTAATTTGTTTTTGGTTTTCAAGACAGGGTTTCTTTGTGTAGCTCAGGCTGTCTGGAACTAGCTTTGTAGATCAGGCCGGCTTCAAACTCACAGAGATCCGCCTGCCTCTGTCCTCTGAGTGCTGGGATTAAAAGTGTGCGCCACCATCACCTACCTTATTTTTTGTTTTTACAATATTTAAATTTATTTATTACATACACAGTGTTTTGCCTGAGGGCACAAGGTCTCATTATAGATTGTAGTGAGTCGCCACGTGCTTGCTGGAAACTGAACTCATTACCTCCAGAAGAGCAACCAGTGCCCTTAACTTCTAAGCCATCTCGCCAGCCCCCAATTTTTTTTTATTATTTTAAAATATTATGTACATGTGTCAGTGTGTGATTATGTGCACGTGAGTACAGAAGCAGGGGGAGGCCGGGGGCATCAGATACAGGTTGTTACCAGCTGCTTGACATGGGTGCCAGGTGACACAGGTGCTCCAGTCTTCTGGAAGAATAGCATGCACTCTTAACCAAGCTAAGCCGTATCTCTAGCCCTTTGGTTTCTACTTTTTTTTTTATTTATATCTGGACAGGGTCTTGTGTAGCCCAGGGTAGCTTCAAACTGAATGGGTAGCTGAGGATGACCGCAAACTTCCTGTCTCTGTCTCAGAAGTGTTTGAATTATAGGCATGAGCTACCAGAACTGGTTTATGTGCTACTGGGAGCTGACTTCAGGAATCTGAGTGCCAGGCAAGCATTCTGCCAGGGGAACTGTATCTCCGGCCTCGATGCTGTTTTGTGTTTTCAGTTCCCCTAGTATGCAGCACTGCCCTCCAATCTCATGCTTCAGTCGTTATCAACTAATTAGCAGCAATTCCTGTCTGCAACCACAGTTAGTGCTGCGCCCACCATCAGCCCCGCAGTTCGCGCTGGTCTCTTCTGAAAGCCACTCCCGATGTTTGTAGCGGGCTCCCCTCCATTCAGCACGGGAGAGACAGCGTTTGCGTGGTCATCCCTTGTGTCTTAAGTGCCTAGAAAAAGGCCTAGGACAGGGCCAGGTGCTCAATCAATATTTATTGAGTGAATGAGTAAATGCAGTCTCCCTAACTAGGTGGCACGTTCCCAGGGCGGGCAGGATCTGGTTACTTCCTGGAGAGAGCCAGCATTTTCTAGAGAACTATCCATTGATACTGTGGAGAAAGAGCCCTGTGCTGAAGTGGGACACACACACACACACTACGGGTCAGGCCATTCCTCCATCTTGGATTTCTCTCAGGGTCCTGTCTTGGATTTCTGGAGCTATCCTTGCTCATGCCAGTTTGACCAATGAATGGCCAATACGTGGAACACTTAGGGCAGCCCTGGTTACTGGTCACAGCTGGGTAGCAGTAAGGCCACCTGCTCCCCAGTTAACTTCTTGAGCCACCATCTTGGGTAGTTCAGTCGCTGTTGCAGCCAGATCCTCCTCAAGCACCGGCTCTCAGAGAGCCCATCTGCCTGTCAGTGGTGCTGTCACTGAGAACAGCTCCCAGGCCTGAGCCTTGCCTGTGTCTCTCACTTCCTGTCTTGCTTTTTCGCCCTGTTGGCCAATTTGTTTCTCTGTGTCACCCTGGTTATCCTGGAACTCACTCACTCTGTAGACCAGGCTGGCCTCAGAGATCTGTCTGCCTCTGCCTCCACCTTCTGAGTGCTGGGATTAAAGGTGTGCGCTACCGCCACCATCACCACCTGGGTTTTTTTCCCTTCTTTTTCTTTCCTGAATGCTTCCTGGACTTCTGCGGCTGTCTCCTTCCTGGTGTCACTGCCTATCACTTTTGTCCAGACACAGTCCTCTCCTCTTCCCTCCCCACCCCCAAGATTCACTGCTGAAACCCTCAAATGCCTTCCCATGGCCTGAAGCCCACATTACCATCACCCACCGGGAGCCTAGCCCTTCCCAGCGCTCCAGCCTCCAAACTCGGTGCTCCAGGTATCTCTTCTAGTCAGAAGACAGAACCTCAGTTGAGAAAATGTTCCCATCAAATCTGTCTGCAGGCAAGCCTGTGGTGGCATTTTCTGGATTGATGATTGATGTGGGCGAGCATAGCTCACTCTGGGTGGTACCATACCTGGGCAGGTGGTCCTGGCTTGAACAGGAAAACAATCTGAGCAAACAGCATTCCTCCATAGCCTCTGCTTCAGGTCCCTGCCCGATTTTCCCTTGAAAATGGACTCTAACCTCAAAGATGTAATAAACCCTTCCCTCCCCAGGTTACTTTTGGTCGTGGTCTTTTTTTTTTTTTTTTTTTTTTTTTTTTTTTTTTGGTTTTTCGAGACAGGGTTTCTCTGTGGTTTTGGAGCCTGTCCTGGATCTAGCTCTTGTAGACCAGGCTGGTCTCGAACTCACAGAGATCCGCCTGCCTCTGCCTCCCGAGTGCTGGGATTAAAGGCGTGCGCCACCACCGCCCGGTTTTGGTCGTGGTCTTTATCGCAGCAGCAGAAACCAGACTAGGACCAGTCCCCACGTGTATCCTCTCGGACTGCAGCCTTTACATATCTGCTTGGGACACCTATTTGCTGTCCTTTGCTCCCCAGCATCTGCAGACCTCCTCTTGAATCGTGTCTTCTGGAATGCCTTCCCTGGGATTCCTCACACAGATCAGGTGCCCTCCTGTCTAATCCCATCGAGTACAACTTTCACCCTCTTGCCTGATAACTTCTTCCCTTTTTCTTCTTGTGGTTCTGGGATTGAACCTAGAGCCTCCTGCACATTGGGCAAGTGCTCAGTCACTGAGCTGTATTCCGGCCCTCTCCATACCTTCTATGAGACAGAGGCTTTGAACTTTCCATTCTCCTGCCTCAGCTCCCAGATAGCTAGGATTACAGGCGTGGCAGGCTCTTTCATTCTAAATGCCTGCTACCTTTAGCCATCACCTGCCTCCCCTCCATTTGATCTCCGGTCCCTCAGGGCAAGATAGTACCAGTCTTATTCTCTCTATCCTGGTAGCACGAGCTCTGGTGCACAGCAGCTCCTCAGCCAATGGTTATTGGATGGATAAGGTGACACTGGGTTAGAATCTCAGCTACAGTCAGCGTTCAGGAGCCAGAGGCAGGTGAATCTCTGTGAATTTGAGGTCAGCCTGGTCTACATAGTGAGTTTCAGGACAGCCAGAACTACATACATAGTGAGACCCTGCCTCAAAAAAGGGGGAAAAAAAGAAAAAGAAAAAAAGAGACAAAAACTCATGAAGAAGCCGCAATGAGAAAATCTTCCTTCTGCTGCTTTCTTCCCTGTAAGTGAGGACAGCAACAGTACCTTTCTGGTGGAGTTGTGGAATCAGGTATTTAGAGAACATATATACACACTTTTGTTTTGGGCATCCAAATTAGGCAAGTGCTTCCCAGTTGAACTAAATCTCCAAGCCTCTCATTTTATTTTTGACACGCTTGGCTCTCAACACACCCACTAGAGAAGTCCAGGCATACAGGCGCATCAGCTGCTGCTGCAAAAGAGATTGACACCTGACGTGTACCTTTAATTCCCCGAGATCTGAACCTGCCAAGGGCCCAGATCGGATGCTCACTTGGACCCGGAGCCAAGGCCCATTTAAGGGTAGTGGGGCGGGCCCGGGAAGGCTCCGCCCCGCGTGAGGTCAGCGCGCACTGCTGCGTCTGACGCTCTGGTTGCCGCAGAGACGCCCCGCCCCCGCGCGGCGCTGCGGAACCGGAGCTCCGGGCGGCGTCGGCAGAGGCGCGGGAGGTGGCGAGGCCAGGGCAGGGCGGCAGGAGCCCGCGCGGCGACCGCAGCGAGAGCAGCAGAGACAGAGCAGACCACGACGAAGGCGCACAGGCAGCCGGGCCGGGCCGGGCCACCGGGAGAGCGGCCGCCGGGAAGCGGGCAGAAGGCCGGGCTGGCAGCTGGCAGCCGCCGAGCCGCGAAGCGATATGGTGCTGCTCAAGGAGTAGTGAGTGTCGGGTCGGCTGTGCGGAAGCGAGGCGGAAGGGAGGGTCGGGATGACGGCCGCGAAGGCAGATCGCCTGCCGTGGGGGATGGAGAACACCGGATGGGGCTGTTGGGCCGCCTAGCAGGGGCGGAGGGGCCAGAGGGTGACAGACAGCACCTGAGGTGGGGTCGAATAGGCCAGAGAGGAGGCCAGGAACCGGCGCGGGCCGGACAGGGCCTGAGGAGGGGTCAAGGGGACAGGGAGAGCCAGAGGGAGCCTGAGGTGGGGCCCGAGGAATGGAGAGCGCTGGATGTTAGGTGGCCCTATAGTGGGCGCTGGGGGATGAAGGAGTTGTGTAAGGGACCGAGGAGCAATGGGACAAGGGCAGGCAGCGCTGGCGAGTTGACTGACAGTGGGGAGGGGTTTGGGGCTGAGTTGTACGTACCAAGGGGCAGGGAAGATCAGATTAGGTAGCTCCTAGAATGGAGTTGAGGTGGTGAGGAGGAGTGCTGAGGCGGAACCTGGGGCTTGGACAGTGGCCGCCCTAGGCAGCAGAGGAAGGATTGTAATAATTGGTTGCAGAAAAAAAGGACTTAAGTCAGGGCCAGGCTTAGGTGATGGGAAGGGAGAAAGAACTTAGGGGACTGAGATAACAGGGCTGGGCGGGGATAGCTGGAGTGGCATGGTACCCTAAGTAGTAGGTACAAAAGAGGAGGCTTTTGGAAGAAGCTCGGGATGCCTGCCTGGGACTTGGCAACACTTGAATGAGGAGTCTAGAAAATACCGGCAGGTTCTGAAGTGATGTGAGGAGTTTCGGTGATTGAAAAGGCAGGAAGTTAGCAAGGCACAAGACCATCCAGAAAGATAGCATAGAAAACATAGCATAAGAATGGATATGCCTGCTAATAGAGGTGGTGGGGACCAGGACGGGGACATCCAATCTCTAGTGGATTTTGGGTCTTGGTGCAAAGAGATGAGGAAATTGCTTGGAGGAATTGAGAGGGTCCTCACAAATATTTTTGGCGGTGAGGAACTATTGGTTTGGGGGACAGGCAGGCCTTGCTAGGTGTTTGCTCCTGAAACCCAGGGTCTTGACTGACAGGTAGAGTTATTTGGATTGCTAAACCAAAAAGGTCACAGTGTGACCCTTTCCTGAGGATCATGGTTCCAAGTGAACATTCCAGGCTAGACTGAATGTGTCTATAGTTTCTCAGATCTTTGGGAAACTAAGATTCCCTGAAGAAGAGGGCAAGGGGACAGCACTGGGTCCTAAGCCCCAGAAGTTCAGAAATGGAAAATATCCAAATAGAAACTTGTAAAACTCTCGGTGACCAAGCAGGTGCTCAGAGGACTCTCTCCCTCTTGCCAGTGAAGGCACTTTGTCCATCCCCACAGATGTCACAGTGTGCAGCTTGAATGGCAAATGAAGCAGCGAGCCAGGTGGCCTCCCACCTTGGCTCTTTTGTGAAGAACATCATTTGGAGGCCTGTCGACGGCCTCTCTTGATGTCCAATGTTGATCCAGCCAGCGCTCAGAGCTTTATGTGGTAAAGAACAGGACCGCTCGGGTGCCAGCGCTCTCCAAGGAGAACACGGTGCTCTTTGCATTCTAATCCTCAGCGACCAAACGAGTGAACTTCTCTCTCTTTTCAGATTTAAAAAAAAATCCCCACGTGAATCCTCCAATGTGTAGAGCTGTGTAGTTTTGAACTGGTCAGGCAGGGAGGGAAGGGCCTTCTGAGGAGCTGAAGCGAATTTGGGAGGCAGGCAGTCCTTTCCCATTCTTTGCTCTCGCCTCTTGAAGCCTGGCCAGGGAAAGGCCCAAGGTGCTGGTGATGCAGAACTTGTCTGGCATCTCTATTTCCTCCCTGATATACCTGTGCCCTGTGCATGCATCTCTGGGTGGGGGGCAAGATGAGAAACAGGGCAGGTGAGAGCATCAAAGTGAGGGGCTGTGGTTGCAATGCTGCAGCTTTGCAAAGGATGCGCGTGAAGGTCATGCCATGGTGAGGATGGCTCCGATCTTGGGCGGCTGGGGCCCTCTCCTTTCAAGTTGTCCCATGGCTGCCAAGGTGGTTTTGTTCTGAGGAAATAAGGGAGAAATGTCCCCATGTGGCTGTAATGGAAGCAGGCTCAGAGCATCCTTGAAGGCACTGGCCAGAACTAGTCTCGTTTGAGGAGAGGTTTGGATCTGAAGGTTGTCCCTGTTGCTTTTGCTGACACTTCCTCCAATAGAATTTTCCCTGATTTGATTTCTGCAAATTCTTCGATGTGATTTTTTTGCTGTATTCTTGAAGATAAAAGGCGTATTGTTTTCTAGGAAGGTTCTTCTGAGGGTGCAGAAATTCTGCTCTCTAAGTTGGAAGTACTTCTCTGCACTGTTGGCTTTCTGTAATGGGAGGGTTTACATTATTGAGTCTTTCTGGAGGAAGGCAGTAAAGAACTTGAAGCCCATTTTTTCCCCCTGCTGCTTTTTCTGCCAGATGCCCGGCTTTTGCTGTGCTGTTTTCCTCGGGTCTTAAGAAAACTGTGTGTTTTCTTGTTGCCCAGGAGAACGTTGTGGAACGAGGGGATAGCACACTGTTTTGCAGCCTAGAGCAAAGAGCCCTGCTTGGACCTCTGCTTAGGGAGGGTGTGCTCATGCTTTACTAAGTGAGAGCACAGAGATGCAAAGGGCCCAGCAGGTTCCAGCAAGGCTGTGAGAACTGGGACTCTTAGCTTTGGCCCTTGATTGCCTTCTTATTTGTTTGTTTATTTATTTATCTTATTTACTTATTTATCTTGAGGCAGATAGCCCTGGCTGTGTAGCCCTGGCTGTTCTGGAACTCAATCTATAAACCGGTTTGGCCTCAAACTCAGAGATCTCCTCACCTTGGGATTAAAGGTGTGTGCCACCAGGCCTGTTTCCACTTGCCTTACTTGGATTTGTTTGTTTGTTTGTTTTTGAGACAGTGTTTCTTTGTGTAGCCCTGGCTGTCCTGGAACTCACACTGTAGACCAGGCTGACTTCAAACTCAGAGATCTGCCTGCCCCTGCCTCCCAAGTGCTGGGATTAAAGATGTGCCCTGCTTTGTTTGCTTGTTTGTTTTTTAAACAGGGTCTTACCATGTAAGTAATTTGTGCTGGCCTGGAACTATATAGACCAGGTTGGCTTCAAACTCACAGAGATCCACCTGCCTCTGCCTTGTCAGTACTGGGTGGCTTTTGACTTCGTTTGTTTGGTTTTTTTTTTTTTTTTTTTTTTTTTTTTGAGACAGGGTTTCTCTGTAGCTTTGGAGCCTCCTGGAACTCCCTTTGTAGACCAGGCTGGCCTTGAACTCACGGAGATCCGCCTGCCTCTGCCTCCTGCGCCACCACCACCGCCCGGCTGTGGCTTGACTTCTGAGTCCAGTCAAGGCCTTTCTTTTCATCTCTTTGACCTCAAAGTATTGAACTGGGGGTCAGCCATTGGTCTGTCACAAGTTCAAGGCACCTGGGGAAGTGCCTCTAGTCTCCTCAGCTCTCTGAAATTCTGACCCTCTTGAGGACTTTGCTGGCCACAATTTCTCTATCAGCTTATTTGTGGTACCTTCCAACAACTGAAGGTGGTCAAGATGCAGGGGGAAAGAAAGTGATGGGCTGAAGTGCCTTGGGTGGCTCCTGGAGGTCAGAGGAAACTTTGCTGCGTGGCATCCTGCAGAGATAGCATCCTGCAGAGAGCAGAAGTGGTAACACTCTAGGCTATTGTTTGCTTCACAGCCTTTGACCCTGAGGATTGATGTTGGGAAGTTGAAGTGGGCCACCGGCACACATCCACAGGGCCACCTTCTTCTGGTCTGATACCTTATGATAAGCCTTCTCAGTTAGCTTCCGTTCCACTAGATGCATGGGCAAGTCTTGTTGGAGAGAGATGGTTGAGGGAGTAGGCGAGAAAGGTGTGAGAGAGTGGTCTGTGAAGTAGATAGTGGGGATTTCAGGTTTGCTCTGAATTATAGAGTTCTAAATGGGATTCCAAAAGGGCATGTGGGACCCTGGTCTCGCAGCATCCAGAGGGCCATTCCCTGCTTACTTTGTCAGTGAGTGGGGAATTGGATGCAGCAGAGCATGGGCCACTGTACTGAGGTGATGCTTCAGAGTCTGGAGTTGATGCTCTTTTCCTTCTTTTGCAGTCGAGTCATCCTGCCTGTGTCTGTAGATGAGGTAAGTCCTTTTTTCTTCTCATCTCATCCATAGTTCATAAATACTGTGAAAACATTAGCTTAGTTGGCCTGGGAGTGGCCACACTGTTTGTGTAGCTTTCATTTATGTTCTAATACAGAGCTAAAGATCAGCTTAAATTCCTGATGCCACTTTCTGCTAAAGGAGGGCATGTCTGTCGTGAGTCTGGTAGCTGAGTATAGCCAGTCTCAAGCTTGCTGGATAGCTTTGTGTAGAGACTAAGGCAGCTCTTCGTCTGCTGGGACTGAACCCTGTGGGACATGTGATTGACAAGCTTCAGTGTGTGAATGTCTGGGGCCTCCATGCCTAGGCCGAGGACAGTGTTTTCTAGTCACTGGTGCTCTCTGGCTGTGAAGCAAACCAGCAAGGCCAGAAATCTCTTGAGTCCCCAGACACATGTTAGGTGACTGCTGGAAAGACCAAGGAACAGAAACCGCCTTTTATGGAGGGCAGAAGATGACAAATGGGCTTGGCTTGCCCTCTGCCCTTTTATGGTTCCTAGGTCTGACAGCCCTGTGCTTGTGGAGCTGGCAGCAATCATTGCCACAAGAAGGTCCATAGGCTCTGTGACTCAGAGCTGTCTCTTGGATAGCAGAAAACTGTCATGGAGCCTCCCTTGTCCCACCCTTTCTCTGAACTTCCTCTCTTCTCCTTTCCTGGCCAAGCTTGTTCTTGACTTTCCTCTGAATTCATAGCTCCACCCCAGCTTCCAGTGAAATGAAAGCCAGCCTGAGCCCCCGGTTGTTGGCACCATCTCTTTTCCCTGTAGGACCAATGGGAAACTCCTGAGCTCCATAGAGCTGGGCCTCTGAGAAATGAAAGCAGAATAGCAGAGCCTGGAGCATTCTTTAAACTTTTTTTTTTTTAAATGTGTGTGTGTTTCTCTCTTTGTGTGTATGTTATGTATGTGGGGTTAGAGTAACAGGCAGTTGCGAGTTGCCCAGTATAAGTCAAGCACAGGTCCTCTAATGGGGTGAAGTGCTCTTACCCAGTGAGCCATCTCTCCAGCCCTGTGGTGGGAGCATTCTTTAGATGAAACCAGTCACCCCCAGGAGTGATGTCTGTACATCAGCTCTGAGAGGGTTGTCTCCAATGGGGTGCTGAGTACTTGATAGAAGCTGCAGAGATCTGGGAGAGAGTGGACAGATGTGAACTTGAACATGGTCTGAGATCTAGGAGACAAAAGAGACATCTAGGTGCCAGTGGCAGAAGAATTAACATCAAGAGTTTGCAGCCAGCTTGGGCATACAGCAAGATTCCATCTCAAAATAAAATAAATGAATTAAATAGTAAGCAGGGTGATGGTGGCACACACCTTTAATTCCAGCACTCAGGAGGCAAAAGCAGGTGGAGTTTGAGTGCAGTCTGGTCTACAGAGAGAGTTCTAGGACAGCCAAGGCTAAATGAGAAACAAAAAACAAAAACAACAGTAGTTCACACTTCTAATCTTGGCATTTGGGAGGCTGAGGCAGGATGATTGAAGTCAGCCTGAGCTACAAGTTGAGTCTTAGGAAAGAGTGATAACCTGTTTCAAGAAAATGATAAAGAAGCTGGGTTTGGTGTCACATGCCCTTTAGTCTCAGTACTTAGATCCAGGCAGAGGCAGGTGAATCTCTGTGAGTTTGAGGCCAGCCTGGTCTTCCTGACAAGTTCCAGGCTAGTTAGGGCTACACAGTGAGATCCTATCTTAAAACAACAACAACAAAAAAAACAAACAAACAAACAAACAAAAAAAACGACTCAAAATAAAGCCGACTGGGTGTGGTGGTGCCTGAGTTTAACTCCAGCACTCCAGACAGAGGCAGGTAGATCTCTGAGTTTGAGTCCAGCCTGGTCTACAGAGTTAGTTCTGGGTAGCCATGGGTACACAGAGAAACCCTGTCTTGAAAAAAGAGAAAGAAAAACAAAGCAATAACCAACAAGTAGTGGGGAGGAGGGAAGAGACAGACACACATGCATACATTGAGGAACCTAAGGAAAAAAGAAAATGGCTAGGTAGATGCTGTGATACACGGAGCCCCCTGAGAAAGACCTGGGTCCTGCAAACTATGTGCCTGGGTATAGCTTTGAGAGAGTTGGCCTCCTTTGAGGGCCTTGCTGTCAATATTAAGAATAGTAAGCGCGTTCAATGCCATGTTTGTCTACATAGGGAGTTTCAGGCTAGCCAGGGTTACATAGTAAGAACCTATCCTAAAAAGAAAAAAAAAAAGCCTGTGTAGTAGTGGTGGCACATGATTTTAATCCCAGCACTTGGGAGGCAGAGGCAGGCAGATCTCTGTGAGTTAGAAGCCAGCCTGGACTACAGAGCAGAGTTCCAGGACAGCTAGAGCTACACAGAGAAACTCTGTCTTGAAAAACAAACAAAAAGGGTATGTAACATGATTTCCTAACAGAAAGCCTGATTGTCCCTTACCTTGAAACTTAGGCGGTCCAATGACTGTCTTCTCCCAGTCAGAACGGTGGGCCATGGGTGACAGGAAGGGGAGATACCCACCTCGAGAACATCCTCCTGGCAGTTTTTAGCTGCCTTGGTTTTGGAGCATGGAGGAAGTGGTGAGACAGAGCTCGGTAATGAGAGCCTGGGCCAAGCAGAAGCTTGGGAAGTGCTTGCTGGTTCAGGGTGAGTTTGTGTGGTGTGGTCAGCCTGTTCTCAGCAAAAAAGCACTGAGACAGCAGGGCGGCAGGGGTGAAGCTGCTCCATCGGTAGCTTGAACCTTAGTTCTGGATAATCAGAAAATTCTAGAATGGGGAGAGTGAAGAAGTAAGTAAGGAACAGTGTCTCCGCCGGTAACCCCTTTCTGACTCACCGTTCCCATGAGAACGGCCCAGCATCATGTGACTGCTCATTCACTTCCTATATTGGAGACTGTCTTGAGTTCCTTGGAGCTTCTGATTTGGGGAGAAAAAAAAAGAAACAGAGAAGGTCATGCCTTATAGTCATCCTGATGGCCTGAATCGATATTTGGGGGCAGAATTAGCTTGTTTGGCCAGAGCCTTTAGTATAACACTACCTTGGGTTTCCAGGCATCCTGTAGCAGAGCAAGAAAGCTCTGGCTGTTTGATATGGGTGTGTCCACCAGCGGTTCCTGGCCACCTTCTGTGGACAGGGCAGATCATTCCTCTGTGGAACCTGGCCTGACAGAACTCTATGGGTGGACCAACAAAGTGCTGCTTTTCTTGCCTTTTTTTTTTCTTTTTTTTTTTTTTTTAAACAGAGTCTTACTGTATATTCTTGGCTAACCTGACCCAGGATGGCCTTAAATTCATGGCAGTCCTTTTGGCACAGCCTCCTGTGGCTGGGATTACAGGTGTGGGCCACTTGAGCCTAGATGTACTGCCGTTTTTGTTATGTGTGTCATTCAGTGTTTCTGCTCCACATTTCACCTCCCTCGGTTCCTGCTCCCTGATTAGCCAAGTGGTGGAGTCTTCTGTTTTGCTTCCCTGAGTGACTTAGTCTTTGGGACAAGGGGACAGCTCTCAAGGGCAATGTAACATTGTTTTCAGCCTAAAGAAGTTGGAATCCTGGTCTCCTGGAGCTCTGTATCTGATTTTGTGGTCTGACTCCCACCCTTACTGCCCCCCAATCTTGAGTCTGGCAACTTCCCAGGATGTAGCCCGCTGTGCCAGAGGGAACCTTGTGCCTTGTGCAGATCTGTCTTCTTTACTTCTTTGGATTAACCGAACTGCCTCACTTGTCTCGCTGGGATTAAAGGATCGGAATATCAAGAGAGATTAAAGGGTAAGAGGCCAGCACGCAGACTGATCCTCTTAGAGCCCGCCCTGTGATTTCCTGCAGCTGAAGGGAATCCCTGAAGACCAAGGTCTCTGCCAGCCCCAGGCCCCTCCTCAAGGAGCGTTAGTCTTGTCTACAGGCCCTCTCCCCAGCCTGCCCTTTAGGATTTGCTGAGTCAGACATTCAGTGTCCTTAGGACTCTCTCTGGAGCAGAGCTCCTGCTGTTTCACGTGAGGAAGCCTTGGCTCAGCCAGTCCCCGACCCACCTGATATGGGTTTCAAGTGTGCCTTAGCAGGTGATAGGACTGGAGAGGTGCAGGGTCTACTGTGGAATTCCATGAGTCACCAAAGCCGCGCTGGTATTGCTCAAGATTAGCAAGATCTAGGCTCTCACTCTCTCAGAGAAGTTTCTCTGGGTGGAACTAACTGAGCCTTGATCACAGTGTATCTGAGCCTTACCTTGGCATTCCTTGGTGATGTTCGCTTTGGAGGCTCGGGCTTCTTAGGCTTGTGGTTAGCAGCGAACTGTTGTGGGCCACTGTGTTCCCCGCTGGGTGTCACTCAGGTGTCTCCTGGCAATGCTTAGGGTGAGGTGGAGAAGGCTCAGGCTGTGCTGGAGCATCCGTGACTGCTCTTGCTGGCAGTGGTGCTGCAGCAGAGTTGGTGGTAGATGATCTTAATCTGAGGGAGAGAACACCACTAGTCTTACCCCTGGGGGTACCAGGATTCAGGGGAGGGTGTAGAGGGCAAGGAAAGCTGTATGTTCACCCCTCGCAGGTGGGGTGATGGAGTTGTCTGTCTTTTCCTTGGCCTTCTTGCCCTTGGCAGCCATGAGGAAGACACATCTTTTGGAAGAGATGTAATTTCCTGCTCGGTCACAGCTCATTTTCTCTGTACAGTTCATTTTCTTTCTTTTCTTTTTCTTTTTCTTTTGCTTTGTTTTTGAAACATGATCTCACAATTTAGCTGCTGCTGACCTAGAACTTGTTATGTTGACCAGGCTGGCCTTGAACTCAGAGATCCACCTGTTCTGTTTCCTCAGTGCTGAGATTACAGCCCACCAAGCCAGAGTCTTCAGTATGTTTTCCGCCTCCAGACAATTTTTCTTAGAAATAGGGGTAGGGTAGGCTTGGACACTGTCTCTAAGTCAGCAGTCCTATGCCAGACTGTCCTAAGGGTTTAGAGGAGGCCAGTGACTTGATAGGGTGACATGTGACCCAAATAAAGGAAAACCAGGCTTTTGCCATCTAACAGCTGCCAAGACAGAGGGGCACACAGCCACCATAGCCATGGAAAGGGATCTGTAATGCAGGGAGCAGGAGCATGACCGGTCTGCCAGGAATGGGGAAAATCTGGAGATGTCTTGTTTGAGAGGTTCTGAGGTCCCTGTATGGTAAGGAAAAGCCACCCAGGAGAAAAAGCAAGTGAACTGAGCCAGTTTTTGCCAGAAGTTGTGGGCTACACAGCACTGGACAGCTTTCTTGGACAGGAAGTCGGAGTCTTGATTTCTGATCATTTATGTGTTTATTTTTGTTGTTGCTTGTGGGTTTTGTTTTTTTGTTTGTTTTGTTTTTGTTTTCAAGATAGGGTTTTGCTCTGTAGCCCTGGCTATCTTGGAACTCTGTAAACCAGGCTGGTCTCAAATTCAGGGATCCACCTGCTTTGGCCGCCTGAGTGCTGAAATTAAAGGCATGAGCCACCACCGCCTGACTGTTTTGTTTTGTTTTTGTTTTTTTGGTTTTTCGAGACAAGGTTTCTCTGTAACTTTGGAGCTTCTCCTGGAACTATTAGCTCTTGTAGACCAGGTTGACCTCTAACTCACAAAGATCTGCCGAGTGCTGGGATTAAAGTTGTGCACCACCACCGCCCGGCCCTGTTTTGTTTTTTTGACACAGGGTCTCACACTGTAGCCAGAGATCCCAAGGACTCACTGGCCCAGGCTGAAGTATAGTCATGGCAGGTCTCTTGCCCCGGCCTCCCGAGTGCTGCATTCCAAGGATGAGATGCTATGCTTAGCTTTAAGGTCTGCTTAAATAAGTGAAATGGAGGGATTTGTAGCTAACTGAAATCCTGTCTTGGGGTCTGATATCAGAGCTGGGTCCTGGCCAAGAGACACCCTGGACTGTATAATGTTTCTGGGTGGTTCTGTGAGATTAAGTATAGTCTGTACTCTCTTTAAACTCATGGGTTTGTAAAAATGGGAAGATGAAATTGAATACCTCTGATGGTTTTTTTTTTTTATTTTTATTTTTATTTTTTTTTTTGGTTTTTTCGAGACAGGGTTTCTCTGTGGCTTTGGAGCCTGTCCTGGAACTAGCTCTGTAGACCAGGCTGGTCTCGAACTCACAGAGATCCGCCTGCCTCTGCCTCCCGAGTGCTGGGATTAAAGGCGTGCGCCACCATCGCCCGGCTAATACCTCTGATGGTTAAAGAGAGCCTGCAGTCCCAGCTACTTGGGAGGTTGATGTAAGAAAACAAAAAAGAGGGTTGAGGAGAGGCTCAGGGCTTGAGCACTTACCGAGGAGCCTAGCATGCTTGAGGGCCTGGGTTCAATCCTTAGTTCTGGAAAGAAAAAAAAAAAGTAGTAGTAGAAGAAAGAAAAAGTGAAAGCAAGTGAGAGATGCAGCAGTGTAGAGTTCCCCATTGTCTTGGACCACTGGGAAGAAGGCACAGGTGGAGGTGGGGCCATGTGTAACTGTTGCAAGTAATGCCTGTCTCTCTGGTTCTTTAGTATCAAGTGGGGCAGCTGTATTCTGTGGCTGAAGCCAGTAAAAATGAAACTGGTGGTGGGGAAGGAGTGGAGGTCCTGGTGAACGAGCCCTATGAGAAGGAGGACGGTGAGAAAGGCCAGTACACACACAAGATCTACCACTTACAGAGGTACGTGCCCCAGGTGGCTGGGTGGGAACGTGGCCTACCTTGTCAGTGGTGGCGCTGGCTAATTGGGAGTGTCCCCAGGTTATAAACTGGTAGCCCAAGTTGCTTCATCTCTCAGATTGGGTGTGAGCAGTACTTCTTTGTTTATTTAAAGATTTTTTTTTGTTATTAAAAAAAGTGACTCCACTTACCCTATCATGCTCCCAGTCCTTAGAAGCTATTTTGAGCTATTTTGGCATCTTGTGAGCTCTTCCATTGTCCTAAGTACAGGAAGTATGTGTGGAGTGTGTATAAACAGGCACTCTTTCCTATATTTTGTGTTGATTGTACCATACTATACATGCTGTTCTTTCCTCTGTAGTTAGCTTTCATGTCATAGCTGCCTTCCCAGTATTTCCTGCCTGGTTGTTTGCTGGGGATTCAGCCCAGAGCCTCACTTATGCTCGGCTATGGTCGGCCCCTTAGCTCCCTTTCGAGCCCTCCCTCCTGCCTTATTCTTTCAAAGCATGCATAAGAACCTGGCATACTGGTGCTTGCCCAGAATCTAAGCACCTGGAAAGCTGAGACAGGAGAAAGGTGAGTGAGGCCATTTAAGATTATTTAACTAGTTACAGATCAGTCTAGGCTACAAAATGTCTCAAAAACAAACAAACCACCAACAAAACAAACAAACAATAACAACAACAAAAATCTCTCAGTGCTGTAGGAAATCCTACAGCCAGTAGTTACCCACCCAAGAAGGTAGTTGCTCATAGTATTTTGTACATGCGCTGTAAGCTGTTTGAGAAGCTCATTCTTGCGATCCATGTTATAGTGATTTCCAGATACATAAGAGTCCTACAGAACTACTTCTGCACACTTCTTTTGATATAGCTATAAGTCTGTAGTAAATGCGTAAAAAGTGTACTTGTTAGGTCACATAGTATTTAAATTCTAATTTTGTAGAATCAGATGCCAGAGAAAGTTTAGTACCACTCTCTCCTTTTGTTTTTTTGAGACAGGGTTTCTCTAGCTTTGGAGCCTGTCCTAGAACTCACTCTGTAGATCAGGCTGGTCTTGAACTCACAAAGATCTACCTGCCTCGGCCTTCCTAGTGCTAGGATTAAAGGCGTGTACCACCACTGCTGGGCTACTCACTTTTTTTTTTTTTAAAAAAAAGACTTATTTTTATTTTATGTGCATTGATATTTTGCCTGCGTGTATGTCTGTGTAAAAGTGTCGGATCCCTTGGAACTGAAGTTATAGGCAGTTGTGAGCTGCCATGTGGGTGCTGGGAATTGAACCCAGTGCCTTTGGAAGAGCAGCAAGTGCTCTTAATTGCTGGGCCATCTCTCTAGCTCCAAATACCTCTCTTTTGATCAAAGGCATATATATAAATATTTTTTTTAAAAAAATTGTATCAATTTTGTGTGTGTATGTGTGTTTGTGTGTGTGTGAGTGTGAAAGTTGAGACAGGGTAGGGTCTCTCTAGGATGTAGCCCTGGCTGACCTGGTACTTGTTATGTAGATCAGGCTGACTTTGAACTCACAGAGATAAGAGATCTGCCTGCCTCTGCCTCCAGTGCTGGGTTTAAAGGTACATACTACTATGTCCAGATAATACATTTTAAGGTTTATTTCATTTGAATTACTTGTATGTGTGGGTATGTGCATGTGAATGCAGGTGTCTGTAGAGGCCAGAAAAAGGGTTTGAATCCCCTGGAGGAGCTGCAGTTACTGTGCTCTTGTGGGTTTCTGATGAGGGTGCTGAGAACCAAACTCAGGTCCATTGCAAAAATAGTGTTTCCTAACCATTGGGCCACCTCCAGCACCTTAACATTGTTTTTTACATTTATTTTTTTTTTGTGTGTGTGTAGTACTGTAGTGTACTACTTGTGTGTAGAGTCGGTCAGAGGACAACCTTCAGGAGTTGTTTTTCTCTTTCCACTTCGTAGGTCTGGGGATGGAACAAAGGGCATCAGGCTTGGTAGCAAGCACCTTTATCCACTGAGCCATCTCTCTAGTTCAGCATTTGAATTTTTTTTTTTTTCAAGACAGGGTTTCTCTGGTTTTGGAGCCTGTCCTGGAACTAGCTCTTGTAGACCAGGCTGGTCTTGAACTCACAGAGATCCGCCTGCCTCTGCATCCCAAGTGCTGGGATTAAAGGTGTGCGCCACCTCCACCCGGCTGAATATTTTTTCCGAGATGACAAAAATGTCTCAGTGGCTGGCCTAAAGCTCACTATGTAGACCAGGCTGGCCTTGAACTCAAAGAGATCCATCTGTCTCTGTCTCTTGACTGCTGGGATTAAAGGTTGTGCCACCATGCCCAGATAGCCTATTTTTATTTATGTCTGTCCCCTCTCTCTCACCCTCTCTGTGTATGTGTGTATTTGTGTGCTTGCCTTTAGAGGGAACCAAACTTGGGTCTTCTTGAAAAGCAGCAATTGCTCTTAACATCTGAGCCACCTTTCTAGACACCCCCCCTTTTTTTTTAATTTTAAAAGATTTTTTTCCCAGTATTTTCAAATAATTTTGGAATTCACTTGTGTACTGGAATTTATAGTAAACCACACCTATTTGCTGAATCCCAAACCTAAACGACTTTATAGCAAACCATGAGCTGACCCACAAGGCCTTGAAACCAGCTGTAAGCGTTTACCAGCTGGAATGGGAGTCGACCAGACTGTTTAAGAAATGAGTCAAGCAGGGCTGGAGAGATAGCTCAGCAGCTAAGAGCACATGCTGCTCTTGAGGAGTACCCAGCACCCATGTCTGATCACTCACAATGCCTGTGACTCCAGCTCCAGACAATCCAGTGTCTCCTTCTGGCCACTGTGGGCACCTGCACCTACGTGTACATACCTACACACAGGCATGCATATAATTAATGATAAAGTAAATGTTTTTAGTGGATAAGGAGCTATGTATTCATTTCCTACAAGCCTGTGACTTGAGTTCAAATTCCTGAACCCATGTAAAAGCTGGACAAAGGAAAGTGCACAGTAAGATGGGAGAGACTTGGAAACGGATGTGCGAACCAGCATGGCAGAAACAGCAACAAACATCAAAGAGACCCTGCCTCAAATAAGGGAGAAGCTGAGGACTGGTACCTGAGGTTGACTTCTGACCTACATATAACCTCACTCACACACAAACAAGCAAATATGTATTGTATACACACATGCACACACACCCAAAACAAAACAAAAATACTATATAGAACTGAGAAAAATAAATCTGAATCTTTCTTTTATGGTCAAGTACACGTAACATAAAATTCAGCATTGTAACCATTTTGAGTTGTTCAGTTTAATGACATTAAGTACATTCACATTTCCATGCCACTTAAACCTGGATCTTGGGGCTAGAGAGATAGTTCAGTGGCTAAGAGCACTGGCTGCTTCTCCAAAGGACCTGAGGTCAATTCCCAGCACCCATACGGCAGCTCACAACTATTGATAACCCTTGTTCCAGGGTCTCTGAATCCCTCTTCTCACCTCCATGGGCACCAGACACACAAAAATACATGCAGGCAAAACACTCAAACACATAAAATTAAATTAAGTTAAATCGGACTTTAAGAAGCTGAATTTTAATTTTTAGTCCCTAAATATAGCTGAACTCAGTTTCATTTTTGTGTAGTGAAATCCTGGGTTCTCTTTGGTTGCCACTCTGGTGAAAGGATAGTGTAAACCATGAGGTCTGCATGAATCCTCCATTGTCTGCTCAGTGAACTCAGCTGAACTCAGTGGCAGAGGAGAAATCTGTATATGAGGGGAGTGAACCCTCCTTGCTTCTTCCATGCACGAAAGAGTATAGACACCGAGTTGTTACCGCTGTTAACCCAGAACACCTTATTTCCAAAGGGGGCGTGTTCCTGTGCTCATCACCAGCTGCCCTCATGAGAACAACAGCCTTTTGGAATGGGTTTTGATCCCTCATCTATCTCCTTAACATCTCTACGATCCACATTGTTTTCCATTTTCCCTGGTGTTGATTGCTTCAGCAATTTCCAGCTGTCCTCTGGCCTTCCACTTCTCTGTGTGGCAAGTGTTCTGTCTGAGGATCTGTGCTGTCTTCCTGGGCTGTGGCTGTAAAGCTTCTCTTTGTCCTTGGGATGAAGTTCAAGTGGCTCACTTAATTTACAAACGCCTGTGACTCTGCCCCTAGGATTCTCTTGCACTCCACCCTACCTTGCAGTAACTCCTCCTTCTCCCAGCTTTTTCTGCCCCACTCCCATCCTGTGTCTTGGCCTCCTGCACATGCCCTGCTCCATGTGTTCTTGTGTTCTGACTGCCCTGAGGAGCCTGCCTTGAATCTTGTGCCTCCCTCACCATGCGTTCGCAGTGCCCTTCCCTCAGAGCCCTGTGCTCACCCTATTAGAACACATTCTTTCAGACCTGTCAGTAGTGGTCTGCCTCTGGACCATTTGGTTCCTGTGTATCCAGTGCCTGGCACATAGAAGCATCACCTAGACGAATGTGTATCTATGTGTAAAGACTCCGAGGCTTGCTCTGGGGGCTCGGAGTTAGATGTCTGCTGTGGGGCTAGCTCTTTCCCTTAGGCCTGAGGCATGAATAAAGGTGATGAATTTGCTAGAGCCTATTGAAGATTATGTAAGCTCCCATCTAAAAGTTAGGAATGGTGGAGCTGCAATGTAGCTCAGTGCCTGGGTACTTGCCTGCCATGTGAGACCCAATAAAACACACACACACACATACACAGAGAGAGGCAGAGAGACAGAGACAGACTAAAAAAGGAATTTATGTACTTACAGAAAGTTAGGTACATACGTTGTCCTGTAACATTAGAGGAAAATTGAATAAAAGGGGCTGAGGAAATGGCTCAGTAGCTGACAATACTGGCTGCTCTTGCAGAGGACTTGGGTTTGCTTCTTAGCATCACATGGTGGCTCACAGCTGTCTGTAACTCTTGTTCTAGTGGACTAAAGCCCCCTTATCTCCTGGGTGGGTGTATATGGAGCACAGATATACATATGGGCAAAACATTAATACACATAAAGATAATAAAAAAATCTTTAGAAACAGTGGAGAGGCCGGGCGGTGGTGGCGCATGCCTTTAATCCCAGCACTTGGGAGGCAGAGGCAGGTGGATCTCTGTGAGTTCGAGACCAGCCTGGTCTGCAAGAGCTAGTTCCAGGACAGAGAAACCCTGTCTCGAAAAACCAAAAAAAAAAAAAAAGAAAGAAAAAGAAAAAAAAAAAAAGAAAAGAAACAGTGGAGAAATTGGAGAGAAGAAAATATTATTTAGGTATGACTGTGCCTGTGCATACCTGTAAGTCCAGCACTTGGGAGGCAGAGACAGGCGGATCTCTGTGAATTCGAGGCCAGCCTGATCTACAGAGCGAGTTCCAGGATAGCCAAAGTTACAAAAAAACCCTCTCCTGAAAAACAAAACAGAAGACAAGGGCATCTAAGTTTAAGGCCAGCCTTGGCTACATAGTGAGTTCAAGGGTAGCTTGGATCCTAGGTAGGGTGTTTTTTGTTTGTTTTTTCTGTGATGAACATTGTGACCAAAATAACCTGAAGAGGAAAGGGTTTATTTCACCTCATACATTATAGTCTGTCATCAAGAGAAGTCCGGGCAGGAACTCAAGATAAGGACCTGAAGGTAGCACCTGAAGCAGAGGCTGTAGAGGTTAGCGGTTTCTCAGTCTGTTTTTTTTTTTCCTAAAACAACAGACTTATTTATTATGTATACAGTGTTTTGTATGCATGTACACCTGCTGGCCAGAAGAAGGCACCATATATTCATTGTGAATGGTTATGATCTACCTTGTGGGTGCTGTGACTTGAACTCAGGACCTCCGGAAGAACAGCCAGTGCTCTTAACCTCTGAGCCATCTCTCCAGCCCCCTGCTCAGTCTGTTTTTATAACATCTAAGACCACCTGCCCAGGGATGGCACTACCCACATTGAGCTGAGCCCTCCCACATCAACCATCAATCAAGAAATGTGTCTTACACACTTGCCCACAGGCCCGTCTTTAGGAGGTGTTTTGTTAATCAAGAGTCCCTCTTTCCAGATATTTCTAGGTTTTGTGTCAAGTTGACAGAAACCACCTTGCATACTTGGGCTACAGAGTGAAACTACTTTTTAAATATTTATTTATTTATTTATTTATTTATTTATTATGTATGCAATAGTCTATCTGTATGTATGTCTGCAGGCCAGAAGAGGGCACGAGACCTCATTACAGATGGTTGTGAGCCACCATGTGGTTGCTGGGAATTGAACTCAGAGCCTTTGGAAGAGCAGGCAATGCTCTTAAATTAACCACTGAGCCATCTCTCCAGCCCCGAAACTACTTTGTTTTAAAAGAAGGGCTGTATATGTAATTTAGTTGGTAGGAAGCTTACCTAGCATGCCAAGGCCCTGGCTTCAATACCTGGCACCATGTACACTGCGTGTGGTGGTGTATGCCTGTAGTAGAGGCAGAACGATCAGAAGTTTGAGGCCAGTGTCGGATACATGAGACTCTGTGGCAGGGGAGGAGACAGAGACAAACATGGGAGCAGGGGAGAAGCAGGAAGGGAGAAGGAAGTACTTCTCCTGGGAGGTCAATGACCACGAGGCCTCCTCGTTTTCCGAGAACTTAGGAAAACAGACCAGATGGTTTGAATATCATACTACTATGTATGTATGTGTAGGCAGAGGTCAGAGGTCAACATTGGGTGCCTTCCTCTATTACCTAAAAGATGTATCCCTGGGTGGCCTGAAACTCACTGTGGAGACCAGGCTGGCCTCAAACTCAGAGAGATCCATCTGCTTCTGCCTCCTGAGTGCTGAAATTAAAGGAGTGTGCTACTGCTCCTAGCTCCAACTTACTCTCTGAGGTAGGATCTCTAACTGAACTAATTGGTTAGACCGTCTGTCCAGTGATCTCTAGGAATCTTCCTGTCTCCGTCCCTACCCCAAACACTGGGGTTACCAGTGCTACTATACCTAGCTTTTTATGTGGGTGCTGGGGCTCCAAACTTAGGGAGGTACTTTACTGACTGAGCCGTCTTCCCAGCCCTCGGAGCCCACGTTCTAAGTTAGTTAGCTGGCCCCCACCAGCAGTAGACTCAGGCTGGTGAGTTGAATCCTGGCTGTACTGCTTCCCAGTGGGCTCTGGGAGACTACAATGAGGAAGAAATGTCTGTAAAGTGTCAGCAGGCAGCCTGGGGTCTCCTAAGCCCATGGTTATGGTGAGTGGCCAGAGCAGGTGTTGATGCTATCTGTAGCTGGTCAAACCCAGGTGTCAAGCTCTGGCAGGTGGCTTCTTAAACACAGTAGCCTGCTTATCTTGTGGAAAAGTACTTATCAACTTAGTCACTGAAACACTGAAAGGCAGGAGCTGTGGGCTGAAGACTGTGGTGCAAACCTTTTACCTACTTTATCTTGCCTCCATTTTTTTTTGCTCATCACCTCTTTTTTTGCTACAGCAAAGTACCCACATTTGTTCGAATGCTGGCCCCAGAAGGAGCCCTGAATATACATGAGAAAGCCTGGAATGCCTACCCTTACTGCAGAACCGGTGAGTACAGAGCTGCTCAGAGCTGAGATGTGGACCCAAGGTGGACAGAAGTGGATAGTAAGACTGGAGGCAGGGTGAGCCAGGGCTTTGTGTTTACTTTTTAGAATATGCCAGTGGAGGGATGAAGGGGGCTCCCTAAAGGAGGCTCCCTAAGGCTTGGATAGGTGTGTTGGTGTTATCCATACTACTTACCTAAATTGATAGTCATAGCCAGAGACAGCACAGAATAAACCCCTCTAATTTGGATTACTTTGACAATTTTGATATTTTTGGGGGGTTTTTTATTTTCTTTTATTTTTGGTTTTTTGAGACAGGGTTTCTCTGTGGTTTTGGAGCCTGTCCTGGAACTAGCTCTTGTAGACCAGGCTGGTCTCGAACTCACAGAGATCCGCCTGCCTCTGCCTCCCGAGTGCTGGGATTAAAGGCGTGCGCCACCACCGCCCGGCCCGGCTGATTTTTTTTGTTTTTGATTTTCAAGACAGGATTTCTCTGTGTAGCCTTGACTATCCTAGAACTTGATCCATAGACCAGACTGGCCTCAAAGATCTGCCTGCCTCTGCCTCCCAAGTACTGGAATTGAAGTTGTGCACCACCACTACCTGGCAAAAAATTGCTGATATTTTTTTAAAGTTTAGGTTTTTTTTTTTTTTTGATATGTATGTTGTTTTGCCCATATGTATGTATTTGTACCATGTCCAGTCCTGGTGCCTACAGAGCTAGAAGAAGGTATTGGATCACCTAGAACTAGGGTCACACATCATTATGAACTAGCTACCTTGTGGGTGCTGGGAACTGAATCCAGGTCCTGCAATAGCAGCAAATGCTTTTAACCACTGAGCCATCTCTCCAGCACCCCTATTGTTTGTTAATATTTATAATAGCATCATAATAACCTATCATGAATCTTTAGCTGGCCAGTAGTGGGCTTTGCATCCATGAATTTTATAAACTACAGATCAGAAATATCTGACACACTGAACTTTGTGATGCTTGCCTTTAATCCTGGCACTTATGGGACAGAGGCAGTTGGATCTCTGTGCTTTTGAGGCCAGCCTGGTCTACATAGGAAGTTCACTATGTAGCAGGGGGGCCAAATCCTATCTGGTCTCGAGTTTCCGAAAGGAAAGAGTGGAGCCTCTGTACAGATACTTTCTATTCTAGAACACATTCTGGGATTCCTTCTGAGTAGCATGGACTCAGCTTTCCAAGATTCTGAGGTCTGAGGGACTATCTAGAGGTTGACCCCTCCCCCATCTCTCTCCCTCTCTCTTTCCCCTTCCTTTCTTAGGAAGGGTCTCAGCCTGTAGCTCAGCAGCCTAGAACTTGTTGTATAGCCCCAGTTAGCCTTAAACTTGTAGTAACCTCTTGTTTGAGGTTACAGATGTGAGCAACAACTCCTGGCTTAGGGATAGGTTTCTTAGACTATGCTGGCACTGATGCACATGCCAGGGAGCCCTAAATGTCCACTGAACCCCCCTTCAAGGTCGGGGTTCTTTGCTCCTGCTAGCCTTCATTTGTTGGTACAGGTAACTGGCTCTGGTCCTACCTTTGCTCACCTGTCCTGCTTCACTGGCTGTTTTCTGTTTATTCCCTAGATTGTATCTGATAGGCGTAATCCTTATGTGACCCAGGTGTGTTATTATCTTGTGGACTTTGGGAGTAACTGAAATCATTGCCCACTCCAGTCTTCCATGGCCCTATATAGGTTCAAGTACCTTTTATCAGGATTGTGTATCAGGAGATACACAATCAATGGTGGAATGTAGGCTGTGGACAGTTTTGTTGTTGTAACTGAAAATGCAAATATCACTACTGTCTTCACTGGACAGGAAGCTGTTATGTGCTTAGAATTGAGTGTGTGCATGTTTGTGTATGTGTGTGTGCATGTTTGAAAGAAGGTTGTTTTTTTTTAAAGATTTATTTATTATGAATACAGTCTTCTGCCTGCACGTATTCCTGCAGGCCAGAAGAAGGCACCAGATCTCACTATAGGTGGTTGTGAGCCGTCATGTGGTTGCTGGGAATTGAACTCAGGACCTCTGGAAGAGCAGCCAGTGCTTACCCCCCCTCTCCCCTACAGACAGGGTTTCTCTGTAGCTTTGGAGCCCATCCTGAAATTAACTCTTGTTGATCAGGCTGACCTCAAACTCACAGATCCTCCTGCCTCCACCTCCCAAGTGCTGGGATTAGTGTGTGTCACCACCACCCTGCTAAGAGCAGCCAGTGCTCTTAACCACTAAGCCATCTTACCAGTCCTAAAAGAAGATCTTAAGTAGCCTGGGCTGGCCTTAAATTTTGGTACTGGCCTTGAACTCCTGATCCTCCTTGCTTCATACCTTCCAAGTGCTTGGGTAATAGGCCCGCAGCACCATGCTAAGAGCTTGGATTCATGATTTTGAAGAGCAATGTGCAAGAGCCAGGTGTGGAAGCACAATCCTGTAATCCAAGCATCTGGGAAACAACCGGATTTCTGCAAATTTAAGGCCAGTCCTGGTTTATTTCTTTTTTTTTTATATTTATTTATTATGCATACAATATTCTGTCTGTGTGTATGTCTGCCGGCCAGAAGAGGGCACCAGACCTCATTACAGATGGTTGTGAGCCACCATGTGGTTGCTGGGAATTGAACTCAGGACCTTTGGAAGAGCAGGCAATGCTCTTAACCACTGAGCCATCTCTCCAGCCCCGCAGTCCTGGTTTATGTAAAAAGACTCTGTATTAACCCCAAACCCCACATGTCCCCATTCCTCCCTATAAACCCACCCCTAAAAGCCCAGATCAGATTTGGGGTGTAGTTCAGTTTTAAAGTGCTTACCCTAGCCCAAGGCCTTGGATTTGATCTCCAGCATAGCAAATTAGAAAGGAAAAAAAAGACGGTGAGGTGTGGCAGGGTGTGTCTGGTATAGGAACAAAGGTGACTTTACTTGATGTCTAATAGGCACGTTGAAGGTGCATTGTAAGAACCTTAGTCAGCTTGAGGCAAACGTAGCATGGGTTTCTGGGTACATAGCTTGTGCCAACTGAGGAATGCCACTGTCTGCTTGGAAGTATGTGCTGCAGTGGGCATGGCAGTTTTCTACTCAGTAAATGTTAGTTTACATATTGATCCTTGACAAAAGAAAGAAAAATATAATTTCTAAGTCCTCCATGAAGAGAAGTGGCAGTGGTTGGGTGGGGGCTACTTTCTTAGTAGTGCCAACTTCCTAGTAGAATGCACTCGATACTGAAGAACGTGCTGACTCCTAGACCTGTTCATTTGGGTACCTCCTCTTTTAAAATAGGAGACAGAACAGAGGAGGGGGCTTCTTTCTAATCCTCCCTGGAGGCTGATGGGACAGAAGTTATTAGTGCCAACATTTTAGTTTGGCCTAAGTACATCTAAGTTTGAGGAAAGGTAGATAAAGGAGATGGAGTTATCTCTCCCCTTGCCTTTGGAATGGCTCCAGCCTTATTCTGGGCCATGAAAACAGGTTCAGGAGCTCCATTCGTCAAGTCTTTCTGTTCTCTTACTTTATTTCCATCTCTTTTCTCCTGAAGCTGACAATGGAAATGGGAAGGGGAGAAATAGGTCTCCCTGCCTTCTCCCTCAGCAGTGGGCAGTACCACTCAGTCAGGCTTGCAAATATCCCCCTAAGAAACTGGGCATGGTGGTAAATACTTTTAACCCAGCATTCAGGAAGCTGCAGTTACAGTGAAATACAGAATTATGGTTCAAACTAGATACTGTTTGCCGATCAGGACCTTTTGTCTCTTGGGAATCTTCCACATGGAAATGAAATTAAAACTAGGATAACACGGTGTGATGGTGCAAGCAGTCAGCTTGGTTAGGGGAGCAGATTCTTGTGTCCTACAGAGGCAGAGTAGGAGAGGATGTCTTAGAGAATGTGGAGTCCGAATATGGTAGCTGGTTGGAGAAGCTTAATGGCCAGGATCATCACACCTGGCCAGCCTGAAGCTACTGTCTCTGTGACAGTGTGACAGAGTCCCTGCCAGACTGGCATCTTTGGATGCATATTTGTACCAATTCTGTTGTCCCCACATGACTTTCTCAAGATGCTAGTAGAGGAATTGCTGGTTTAGCCCTAATCTGGTGCCTTTGGTTGGGCTTGGGGAAATTACTGACATTCTTTAAGGCTCTGTGCCACACGGTGACTTATAGCCCTCATGCTGCTAGCTTCCCAATTCCTTCGCACGAGTGTTAGTTTTACCTTTTTGTTCGTTGTTTTGTTTGGTTTTGGAGTGATGGAGTTTGTTGGCCCTCTGTATACTCAAAAGAGCAGTATGCATTACCAGAAATTGGGATCGCACACGAGGTAGGGTACAGAATGAACTGAACTGTCGTCAGGAGGAGAGCTGGGCTCTTCCCCAGTGACATGGCAGCTGCAGTCATTTTCTCTGATAAATAATTGACCTGTGCTTTCCGAGGGATCGCATTACCGCGGCAGAAGCATGGAGCACGCGAGGTTTGGTTACAGTGTGAGGAAGGGTGCCACCATTAAAAGATAACCTGGCTCAAAAGACCCTTTTCTGTGTCCCCCAGGAGGCAGGGGCACCCAAGTAATTCTCTCCTGGGAGATTGATTGGGCCTCAGGGTCTCAGCTGATCAGAGAACATCCCTTGTTCTATCAGAGAGAATCCTAAGAAGCCCACATGGGTGTCATCTTAATTAAATCCCAGATTTGGTCACTTGGGACTTTGAATGAATTTGGGGAAGGGGAGGTTGATGCACTGAGGCTTTCCTGTTGCAAGCTGGGGTCTAGAGGTCACTATGGGGAAGTCATGGGGAGTGGAGAAGTCTTTACTCTTCGTAGTCTGTTCAACTTTATTAATCTTCTTTCTTTCTTTCTTTTTTCCATGTCCTTGCCGTGGAACAGTGATTACAGTAAGTATATCCAGCAGGGGTGGGGGGTAGAAGGACTGGAGTTCTAGATGATTTATAATAAAGGATAAATAAAAGTGTACCTGCACTAGATGTCCTGGCTCTTCTCTTGTTCCTCTCGGGTGATGCTGGGGCTCCCTTTGCTGATGTTGATGTTGCTGATGTTGATCTTGCCAGTCAATGCTTTAGCTGCGTTGACTCGTGGGTTTGCCAGGTAAGACCTGACTCTGGGTCTCAGAGGTTCAGAATTAGTTGAGGCTCTTCCTTGTTCCCTTGGGTCATGCCTACCCCGTGCTGTACAGCCAGCCTAAATGTGACATCCCTATCCAAGTTTAGCATCCTTTGACCCCACTGAGCACTGACCATTGGCAATGTTGTGACATCACTAAGCTTGCTCTTCCAGAACCAGCCCCTGTTCCCCAAGCCCTCACTCTTCTTCAGCATAATCCCTCAAATTCATGTCTCTGCTGCAGAACTAATCCCTGTCAGGGAACAATGGGCTCTTTTCCTCCTTCATGTAGCTCCTTTTACTAAATTTTTTTGAACAGGTGTTAGCAATTTTTTAAAAGCACCAAGGGAAGGGGACAAAATTAGTGTGGAGGGCTAGCCACAACAGAGGGCTTAATGCAGGAAAGGGGCCAGCATGAAGACTTCCACAGCTAGGAGACTTTGGGCTACTGGTTATATTTGCATGCTGTGCATAAGGTAAAATGGAAGATTGCTTAAATACTGAATTCTAAACTCTGTCAAACGGGACTTTTGACCTCACTGTGAGCTCTGTAGCCTCAGCCAAGTCACCTAAGCTTTTCTGGAAACTCAGGTGATCATATGTGTGAACAGACTTGGTCCTGGGACCATCCAGGCGTGGCAGCTATTGTCAGGTCAGCTGGAATCTCATAGCTACAGGCTTGTGGGATCCCCAGTAATGGGAGGTGGTGACCCCCCAGTGCCAACCTTGTTGGTAACTAAGTTATTTGTTCCCTCTTTCAGAATGAGTACATGAAGGAAGACTTTCTGATTAAAATTGAAACCTGGCACAAGCCGGATCTTGGCACCCAGGAGAATGTAAGTATCACCTCTCAAGCCCCGGGGTCCAGGTCCTTGGTGGATCTCTTAGGCTCTGCTCCTGTAGCTTCTGGTTCCCTGCCCCAGGCTCTTCTCTGCGCTTCTCTTCTGCCTGGCTAAGAATGCTTCTCCAGACTGTCCTACAATACAGTTGATTTGCAAAATGTCATTTCTAAGATTCTTTGTTAGGCTTTCTTGTAGAGCTAGGATTAGTCTAAAATGCAGTTTCAAAGACCCAGAAACTGTCTTTAAAACATCATAATTGTGCCCACACTTTAATCCCAGTACTCCACTTGGGAAGTAGAGGCAGGCCTGGTCTACAAAGCAAGTTTCAAGACAGCCAGGGCTGTTCCACAGAGAAACCCTGTCATGAAAAGCCAAATAATGAACAAACAAATAAACAAAGCGGAACTTCTCCAAATTTAAAGTATACTCCTGTTCCCTTTAACTTAGAACCCTACACCTAGGCGTGTGTGAGACTATTTTCTCACATGTGAAGTAATGCATACGCAGAGATTCAGCCCAAATTTAAAACAATGTAAGACCCTATCAATGGGACACCAATAAATTGTGCAGCCAAGCAGTGGCATACTATGTAGCCATTAAAAAACTGAAGGAGCTGGGCGGTGGTTGCTGCATGCCTTTAATCCCAGCACTCAGGAGGTAGAGGCAGGCGGATCTCTTGTGAGTTGGAGACCAGTCTGGTCTACAGAGCAAATTCTAGGACAGCCAGGGCTACACAGAGAAACTCTGTTTTGAAAAACACAAAATAAAAAAGCAGAGGAAGCCAGGTGTGGTGGTGAACAATCCCAGCACTCTGGAGGAAGGGACAGGTGAATCTTGTAAGTTTGAGGTCAGTGTGGTCTACAGAGTAAGTTCAGGACTATCAAGGCTGCAGAATGACTTTGTTCCAAAATGAAAACGAAAAAAGAATTGTTCGGTATATAAAACAGGATACTAAAGGGTTAGAACCAGGTCCCAGGCCCTGGGAGAACCTAGTATTATTACTCCACTAAATAGACATAGTATTAAATGACTTATTTGTATACCCGTAGATCAAAGCATCTCTCAACCCTCCTCAGAGGAGCTTCTCTCCGTAGTTGCCAGTTAACACAGAGACCCCAACTAGTCAGTATGCGGAGAATAAGACTGCAAAGTGCTCAGCCCTAAATGGGATCTTTGCATCCCTCCCTGCAGGACTCAGTGGTATTGGCCAAAGAATGGGTATAAAGACTGTAAGAACCGAAAGTGGCTGATAATGTCAGTGTTTTCCAGACACTGAAGGGTAGATGCAAATACAATCTCATCAATTTTGACGGTATACACAGGACCTGTGAAAGCTCTAACCAGACAAAATCCCATTATAGAGGTAGGGAGGTAGGCACAAAACTCCCACCACTAGCCAGGAATGAGGGGGCCTGCCTTTAATTCCAGTACACAAGAAGACGGGTCTCTGAATTTGAGGCCAGCCTGGTCTACAGAGAGAGTTCTGGGACAGTTAGGACTACATGGATTTGCCCTCCACGTACTGAGGAGTATTGGCATTTGATTGCTACTGAAAGGGGGAGAGTACTGGAAGTCAGGGTTCTGTAGAGGAACGGAACTGGTAGAATGAATCAAGAGGGGAAGAGAAGCGGAGAGGGGGTTAGAATGGCTCACAGGCTATGGTCCAGCTAGGCCAGCAATGTCTGTCTACCAAACGACAGCCGAAGAATCCAGTGGTCATGCAGTCACAGGGCTGGATCTCAGCTGGTCTTCAGTATGCCGTGGAATCCTGAGGAATAGGCTCTAATGCCAGTGAAGCAGTGGCCTTTCACCGATTGCCAGCGAGAAAGTGTGGGCAAGTGGCAAAGAGCAGGAGCTTGCTTCTTCCACGTCGTTTAGATAGATTGCCGCCAGAAGATTAAAGGTGATCTTCCCACTTCAAATTATTTAATTAAAGAAAATCCCTCACAGGTGTGCCCAGCCATTTGGATTTTAGTTAATTCCAGGTGTAATCAAGTAGACAGCCAAGAATAACTATCACGAGGAATCAATTTTCTTTTTCTTCTTTTTTTGTTTTTTGAGACAGGGTTTTCTGTGTAGTCTTTGCTGTCTTAGCACTTGCTCTGTGGGCCAGGTTGGCCTCAAAAGAGATCGACCTGCCTGTGCTTCCTGAGTGCTGGGATTAAAGGCGTGTGTCTTCATTGCCCCACCCATTTTCTCTAAAGATGTGACCCCCGTAGGTTGACCAGATAGTAGAGCAGGCAGCCTCCCAACCTCAAGAATAGTCAACACACTGGACTGGATAAAGAAAGAAGAAGAAATAATCTCAAAGTTGGGTGGGAAGGGATGGGAAGGGTGCAAAGAGTGGTAACAGGAGTTGGGGAATGAGTATGTTAAAAAATTTGAAAAAGAAATAAAAAAAAAAGATATGGCTGGGCGTGGTGGCAAATGCCTTTAATCACAGCGCTCAGGAGGCAGAGATAGGCAGATCTCTGAGTTTGAGCCAGCCTGGTCTACAGAGTGAGTTCCACTGTAGTCAGGGCCAGCTGTGAGACCTTGTGTGAAAAGACAAGACATGGAACTGCAGAGATGGCTCAGTAGTTAAGAGCTCTTACTGCTCTTCACAGTACCTGAGTTCTGTTCCGTGTACCCATACTGGGTGGCTTGCTAAGAAGAGATACAGCACCCTCTTCTGGCCTCTGATGGCTCCCACACATGCCCATATTACAGATACACAGACAAACATACATATGAATGAAAATTAAGTAAATCTAAAAAGAGCAGATATGAACCCATGTATATATTTGTGCCACTGTTGGTATAAAAGGAAAATCTGTACATAGACTGTATTGTCTGTTCCTGGAGTTGGAGTCGGGCTGGGGGGATGAGGCAGAGGAAGTGTTACTCTTTAGAGTAACATTTTGTACATTGAATCTGTGAAAAGGCAGTGAGTCCTGGGGTGTTTAGTCCTCACCCAGGCTGCAGTGGGAACAGGGCAGGTCCTCTGCAGAGCCTGCTGGAGTGAACTTGGTCTGAAGACAGGTCCTGCTGCTGTCCAGTCTCTAGCCCTTTGAATAACTGTACCAACTGTGAGCTTAAGTGGTCCTTATCTCAAATGCTCGGGACCAGGAGTGTTTCAGACTTTACATTTTGGAATGTTTGCATAGGAATGTATGGAAATAACAAGATATATTGGGGGAAGGACCCAAGTATAAAGATGAAATTCATTTGTGTTTTATATATACTTTATATATGCATCTTGAAGGTATTTTGCACATTTTAGTCTGCTTATATTTGACTGTGACCCATCATATGAGATCAGCTGTAGAATTTTCTACTTGTGGCATCATGGCAGCTCACTCAGGGAGCTTTAGATTTTGGATTATTTTGGATTTTCAAATTTTAGATGTTTAACCCTTGTGTAATTCTTTACTAGTAGGAATGCCCAACAATGGCATGGGAAGATCTGGTTCTAGCTGTCTGTTTCAGGTAGAGGATGCTTGTCTCTAACAGAACTATACATGCCTAACAAGTGGTCTCCCATTTTCTTGCAGGTGCATAAACTGGAGCCTGAGACATGGAAACATGTGGAAGCTATTTATATAGACATTGCTGATCGAAGCCAAGTACTTAGCAAGGTGGGCTCCTTAAGAGACTTGGGCGTGCAGAAGTGATTTGCAAGTGTTAGAGATAGGGAACCTCACCCAGCTAGTATCAGAAGAACATCCTCTAGTGTGCATCATTCGTTTATTTGTTGTTGTTGTTTTTATGGCACTGCTGGGTAATCCCAGGGCCTCCCACATCTAGAGAAACTCTGCACTCGACACTTGCCCAGCGCTTTTCCTTTGTTGTCTTGGCAGGCCTAGAACTCGGAGACCGGCCTCTGCCTCCCAAGTGCTGGGGTTAAAGTTGGTAACAGTTTTGTTTGTTTGTTTGTTTGTTTGTTTTTAGTTTGTCAAAACAGGATTTTTCTGTGTAGCCTTGGCTCTCCTGGAATTTATTTTGTAGACCAGGCTGGCCTCTACATCCTGAATGCTGGTATTAAAGGCTATGCCACCACTGCCCAGCTAATGCTGGGTCCCACTAAATTTCCCGACATGACTATTTCTAAAGTCAATATTAGGAGTTCCCCAGGCCATGGAACCAAAGAGGTAGCTCAGGGCTTAAGAGGCTTCAGAGGACCTGGGTTTGACTGCTATGGGCACTGCATGCCCGTGGTGCACATACATGCCTGCAAGTAAAACTCTCATACACACACACACACACACTTAAGTTTCTGGGCCAGCAACATGGTGACTTACAATCATCTGTAGCTTCAGTTTGAGGTGGTTTGATCTCTGTGGACTACAGGCCACACATGTGGTATATATTCATACATGCAGGCAAACACTCATACATTTAAAAATAAAATAAATAAATCTAAAAAAAATAGATAAGTCTAGGTTGGTGGGTTCACATCTGTAATTCCTATTTGTCATTTGGGAAGGGGCAGAAGGCAGCTCAGGAGTTAAAGGTCATCCTCAGCTATGTAGAGAACTTGGAGCCAGTCTGAGTTACATTGGGTCCTGCCTCTAAAACAAAATCCAAAACTAGAGGCCAGAGGTGGTGGTACACACTTTTAATCCTAGCACTCGGGAGGCAGAAGGCAGGTGGATCTCTGTGAGCTGGAAGGCAGCCTGGTCTACAGTGCGAGTTCCAGGGCAGCTGGAGTTACGTTAGAGAAATCTTGTCTCAAAATAAATAAATAAACAAACAAACAACAACAAGAAAATTCAAACTAGGTAAATGAATGTACAGATATCAGTAAATGAAGCCTGCCCAGTCTTACACAAGAGGGTGCACTGGACACTTCCAGTAATTACTTTTTATTTTTAAATTTATCTTTGATCACTTACTTACGCATTATTTACTTATTGTTTGTGTATTAAGTATTGGCATCCATATACCACAGCAGGCGTGTGAAGTCAGAGGACAACTTCTGGAACCAGTTCTCTCCCTCCACTGAGTGATCCCAGGATGAAGCTTAGTTAGACTTGGCCACCACAAGTGCCTTTACCTGCCACTCCATCTTACCATTGTGTTTAAAGGTTTTATTGCATGAAGCAGAGTTAGAGTTATTAATAGTTTTTAACTACAGGGACTAAGAAAAATCCATGTTGTCCTTAACTGAAGATATTCTAAGTCTCTGAGGTTTAGGTAATATGACCCAGAAATTTGTGTTTTGAAAGTCTTCCCTAAAAACTTGGATGCTCACTTAAGGTGAAAAATTACCGTCTTTAACACCATGCTTGATCAGACAGTCTGCTGACACTTTGAATCTGATAGAGTTACAAACAAACCCTGGCAGAGAAAATCGCCCAGACCTCTACTTTGAGGCAAACGTAAACAGTCTTAGTTAGGGTTTCTATTGGTGTGTTGAAGCACCATGACCAAAGCAATGTGGGGAGAAAAGTTTTTATTTATTTGATTTACACTTCTGTATCACTCTTCATCATTAAGGAAGCCAGGACAGGAACTCAGACAGAGCAGGAACCCAGAGGCAAGAGCTGATGTGAAGGCCATGGAGTGTGCTGCTTACTGCCATGCTCCTTATAGCTTGCTCAGCCTGCTTTCTTACAGAACCCAGGACCATCAGCTCCGGGATGACACCGTCCACAACGGGCTGGGCCCTCCCCTATCAATCACTAAATAAGACTTGTCAATATAGCCCTATCTTATAGAGGCACTCTTTTTTTTCTTCCTTCCTTCTTTTTTTTTTTTTTTTGAGACAGGGTTTCTCTATGTAGCCTTGGCTGTCCTGAAATTAGCTCTGTAGAGCAGGCTGGCCTCAGACTCACAGAGATCTGCCTGCCTCTGCCTCCCGAGTGCTGGGATTAAAGACTTGTGCCACCACCCGGCTTGGAGGCATTTTCTTAATTGATGTTACCTCTCTCAGTTGACTTTAGCTTGTGTCAGTAACAGAACTATGCACAACACAGTTCTATATCTTGTCTATAGTATTTCCATACTCATAGTACACCAGCAACTTCAACAATTGCTATAGCAGAGGCAGGTGGATATCTGTGTGTTCCAAGTCAGCTTGGTCTAATTAGTTGGTGCAGAACAGCCAGGGCTACATAGACCCTGTCTCAAAGAAAACAAACTAAAAAGAACTGGTATGAAAAGCTCTTTAATGAAAAATTTGGTCTTCCCTCTCTCCTCACTTTCTCTTCCAAACCCATTTCCACTATTCTCAGGATTACAAGGCAGAAGAAGACCCAGCAAAATTTAAATCTGCCAAAACAGGACGAGGACCTTTGGGCCCAAATTGGAAGGTATAGTTTGCACCCTTAACCACCAGGGGACTAGGCATGCTGTGGGTGGGCCTCTCCTCATGGAGGAGGGTGTGAGTGGGGTTCGGACAGCCTGGGGTCTTTCTTTCTAGTTACCAGCCTGCCTCTGGGTATTTTTCTAATGCAGCAAGAACTTGTAAATCAGAAAGACTGCCCATATATGTGTGCATACAAACTGGTTACTGTCAAGTTCAAGTGGTGGGGCTTGCAGAACAAAGTGGAAAACTTTATACATAAGGTAAGTATGCAGGATGGGGCCTTCCCATGTGTGTGTCTGTGTGTGTTGGGAAGAGCAGTTTGGCCCAGTAACTGTGACCTGTCTCCTCAGTTGCTGCATTAGTAGGATCTTTGGTTCTCTTTGCTGGTCCCTTCCTTTCCCTTGCACATACTGTCCTGCGGTTTAATGCTGTCCATCTCCGGGCACCATGTGTGACCAGGAAAGAAACTGAGGTGAAAGAAGGAAACAGGAAAGGATTTGCTGTGGTTGAACTACAAACAGAACTCATTTCCCTTTTCTTGATGTCAAAAAAGCAAGACACACTGTGAGCCAAGAGGCACAGTGTCCTGAATTACAGAACTTGGACAGTCCTTAGCCCTTTAATTCTCACATGTATTAGAGCCACACTTTTGAATCCCATCTCATAGTGGCTGGCTGTCATAACCTAGCATTAGGGACTAGGGACAGTGGGAAATGCTGCTGTTAGGGGCCTTGGCTTGGTCCGAGGACTTAACTAGAAGGTAGACAGCCATCCTTACTATAATATAACACTTATCTGCCAGAAACAGGAGGGCAAAGGTCACTGACTGGGTCTGATCCAGATTAGGCAGCCAGCCATCACGCCTACCCTCTACCCCATTAAACTGTGGGTGTTAGTGGATCCCCTGAGCTGGGACTGTAGCAGGAGCTTTCACCTTCTGGGTTCTGACTCCCTTTCCTCCTTTTATATAGCAAGAGAAGCGTCTGTTTACAAACTTTCACAGGCAGCTCTTCTGCTGGCTCGATAAATGGGTTGATCTGACTATGGATGACATTCGGAGGATGGAAGAAGAGACGAAGAGACAGCTGGATGAGGTGAGTGGGATGCCAGGGAACTCAGAAGTGTGACTTTTAAGGTGCTTTGGGAATGTCTAAGGGCATCATTACCATCACCCTGTTGTTTAAAGGACAAGTCCAGCTCTCTTGTGGATAAGGTTACAGCTAGGCAGTATTGGAACTATAATGAGAACAGCCTGTGTGGAAATATAGTGTGGCTGAAGTCTTGGCACAGCCACAGAGACAAATATGGTAGTCTGCGCCTGATGCCAGTGAGTAATACAGCCGCTGCTGCAGAGATTCTTCTCAGTGTGGGGGATGGGGCTGGGCTGTGGAACTTGAGGTGACTCTGGGGCCAGGCAGGCTAGGCTGATCTACAAGTGCCACCCACATTACCCAGAGAGGTCAGCTGCAGACACACAGAAGCTCACTGCTGTGTGTGGTTGTGAGCTCTTTTTGCAGGGTGGAGGATTTTTTTTTTTTACTTTTGTTTAGGAGTTTTGTTTTTGAGCTTGGCATGGATCCCAGGAGGAGGGCAGTCTGCTCTCTGGGAGCTGAAGACCCAGCACTCTTGCCTCATTTAAGGAAGCTTCCCCAAGAGAGCCACTTAGAGGCACTGGTTTTGCACTTGTACATATGCTGCCTTGCAGTGTGAGAAGGTATCGTCAGCTGAGAAGGGGGCTCCGAGACCTAAGCACTGCTGCACTGTGACCTGCAGTGACAGCATAAAAGCTCAGAGCTGCTAGTCGGGGCCCTTCTGCCCTCTCAAGGCAGGAACTCCCATTTCTGTGGTTCATTCACCACTCTTCAATTGGCTGCATGTCCAGACAGGATGTGCTTGCCTCACCTGACTCTCTTGCTGGGCCTCAGCTGAGGGCCTGGCTCACACACATGTTCAGTACCTCACAACGCTGGTCTAGGGTTGAACCAGGGCCCAGAAGCCTTTCCTTCTTCTAGAGCCTCTCAGGGAACTGTTTTTACCTTCTGGGATGATATTACATTCTTCCTAGGCTGACTCACTGGTAAGTGGCGTGCAAGTTGGTTCCTGCTGAAGGTGGATGCTCTGGTTATTCATTTAGCCACATACATATAACAGGCAGGTGGCGGGATTTGGGGCACAGTCTTTAGATTCTTAGATAAGGGTCCTCAGGAAGTTACAGACCTAAGTGACTTTGCTGACTCTCTCTGTGTGAGAGAGAGTCTTGAATCTTTTGGTCACTCTAGTCTTGACCAAAAGAAAGAGAGAGAGAGAGAGAGAGAGAGAGAGAGAGAGAGACAGAGAGAGAGAGACAGAGAGAGAGAGACAGAGACAGAGAGAGAGAGGTTAGCAAATGGAGCAACAGAAAGATTTTAATTGGGATTTGGCAGGGAATATTCAGTCACTCCTGCCTGGCAATGACCAGGATAAAGTAATTGGGCTTCATGGAAGCATTTACTATTCTTTGTTCTTTGGCACTCTTAGCATGGGTTAGGTTTGAGGTTTAATCCACAGCACAAACAAAGAAACAAACAAAAGTAAATAATTAAACAGTAAATTAGCTGTGCTCTAATCCTTGGAAGAAGTCTCCAGATGATCTTAGGATCTGCCTTCATCACAGCTCAAACTTGGTAGTCCACAGAGTTGGGCTTTGTTTTAACACATGCCAACTCCTGCTGGAAATGGCCCTTCATTCTATACAGGGTTGTGCCAGTAGCTGAGACTCTTGCTGCCCTCCAGGGGAAGTATGGATGCAAGGGACCTCTTTGGAATTAGAATTTTAAAACTGACTTGTAATGGCAGAGAAAGAACCAAATCCATGTCACCATGGAATGTTTTAACCTCTAGCAACTGCACAGGCCTTCGTGTGCTAATTCAAGCCCTGGCTTGTTTTTTTCTCATCTAAAAATATATTTGTTAGGCTGGGAAATGGCTTGGTGGTAAAGCACTTGTCTAGGAGGTACAAGACTGGGTTTGATTTGCAATACCATACACACAAAGCTTTAAGAAAAAATAATTTTTTTTTTAAAGACAGGGTATATAGTTCAAGCTGGCCTCAAGCTTTTTCTTTTCCCCCAAAACAGGGTTTCAAACTTCAAGATCCACCTACCTCTGCCTCCTGAGTGTTGGGATTAAAGGTGAGTTCCACTGCTGGGCGGTGGTGGCGTACACCTTTAATCCCAGCACTCGGGAGGCAGAGGCAGGAGGATCTCTGTGAGTTTGAGGCCAGCCTGGTCTATAAGAGCTAGTTCTAGGACAGGCACTAAAACTAAACAGAGAAACCCTGTCTCAAAAAACCACACATACATACACACAAAGTGGGGGGGGTTCCACAAGCTCAGCTAGGTGTATTATTTATTTATTGTATTTTATGAGTGTTTTGGTTGTGTATATGTTACCTGGTGTCTGAGATCAGATGAGGTTATCAGATCCTCTGGAAACTAGAGTTGCAGATGGCTGTGAATTGCCATGTGGATGATGGGAATCAAATCCAGGTCCTATACAAGAGCAAATGCTCTTAACCTCTGAGCCATATTTACAGCCTGCCTTATTATTTCTTTTTTTTTTTAATATTTATTTATTATGTATACAATATTCTGTCTGTGTATGTCTGCAGGCCAGAAGAGGGCACCAGACCTCATTCTAGATGGCTGTGAGCCACCATGTGGTTGCCGGGAATTGAACTCAGGACCTTTGGAAGAGCAGGCAATGCTCTTAACCACTGAGCCATCTCTCCAGCCCCGCATTATTATTTCTTATTCATTCCACTGTCTCATGTCAATTGTCTTCAAACCAATACATAATAGTCTTAATACAGATATATTTTTAGGAGCTTTTGCTGTCACAACCCCCCTCAGATTACACTTAGTTATTTTATATGTATGTATACAGCATGTGGAGATCAGAGGATCGTTTCTTTTCTAGCTTGTGGGGTTAGTTTTTAGGGGTCACAGTCACCACTGATGTAAGTCTGGTCCTTTTGCAGGTGGCACCATCATTCCTGGGTGAGAGTAAGATTTGAGAAAGGAATCAAGAGATTAGTTTTAGAGATTTTTTTTTCTTTTCTCTAAAAAGAAAAATACCAGGATATTCTATTTGTAAGAAAGCAAGCTCTTCCTCCCTTTCTCCTTCCCTCCCCACCTTAACCCCTTCCCTCTCGTTTTTCTTCTGCCTCTTTTACTCCCTTGCCTTCTCTTAGGAGGCTCAAAATGACAAAAGTAGAAGCACACCTTAAAGAGTCCTTTGGTCCAATCATACATCTAGACTTGGGTTCTCAATGCAGCTTCCCCATCAGGCTATGCTTGCTTGATGACCTCTTAGGACACTCACTACCCACTGAGTAATAAATTTGCTCTTATTAATAGATGCTAATGTTTAATGAGCTCTTACTGTATGACTGACATGGCAATGTAAGTTATGTCACCAAATTCCGCTGGCAACATGAACCCATAAGTATAGGTCATAGTTAGATTTATAGCCAGCAACAAGTAAGGATGGGGAGCTCAGGACACCTTGTAGTTCACTGAGTAACACCTCTTGGGCCTTTGGCTATTAGTTCTGTATGCATTGACACTGGTAATCCTTTAAAAACATTTTAAGAGGGCTGGAGAGAAGGCTCAGAGGTTAAGAGCACTGGCTGCTCTTCCAGAGATTTAATTCCCAGCAACCACATGATGGGTCACAACCATCTGTAATGAGATCTGGTGCCCTCTTCTGGCAGGCATGGATACATGCAGGCAAAACACTGCATACATAATTAATAAATAAATCTTAAAAATGTTAAGAAATCTGTGTTTTGGACTCTAAAATCTCTTAGGTTAACAACGTGATTCAGATTCTATAGTAGCCAGGCATAGGGGTACATGGCCTTAATTCCAGTACTAGGGAGGCAGAGGCAGGCAGACCTCTAAGTTAAAGCTAGCCTGGTCTACATAGAGCATTCCCAAGACAGCCAGGGCTATGTAGTGAGAGAAAAATGGGGCTGGAGAGATGACTCAGTGGTTAAGAGCACTGGCTGCTCTTCCAGAGGTCATGAGTTCAATTCCCAGCAACCACATGGTGGCTCACAACCATCTGTAATGAGATCTGGCACCCTCAGAATGTTGTATACATAATAAATAAATAAATCTAAAAAAAAATCTTAAGAAAAGAAAAAAGAAAAGCAAAACAAAACAAAAAAACAAACCCAAAAGATTCTGTAGTGTTTTCTTTCCTACTATGGGTCTTCTCCACTTGTCCCATAATTTTTCTCATCCCTCTACAACCCATTCCTTCTGAAGTTGACTAAAAGACTGCGTGACATCCTTGCTCACGTGACTTACATGGGAGGCTACTTGTAGCCGTCTCCTTGTGTGTAGGCTTGGACAACATGGCTGTCCCTTTCTGGTTGCTTGTCTCTGAGTGTGTAGGACTTTCTGACTACTAGTTCTCTATTAGTTTGAGTTTAGGTTTTGACCTCTGGGCAGGTTACCCAGAGAGCACACAAATCTCTCTGTATTGAAGTATCTAGCAGACACCACATCTGGAGTCCAAAGCTTTGAGTTAGGAGGGACTTTTGTTTCAGGGCTAGGCTGATTAGGAGAATCCACTCTGTACTTAGCTCAGAGCAGCTGACAAACGAGAATATAGGAGTGACTTGCCTGGCGGAGGTGGCTATGGCTATGCATGTAGGAGGCAGAGGTGGGCAGAGCTCTGTGAGTACAGGCACCAGCTGCCAGCCTGATGACTCAAGTCCATCCCTGGGACCCTACCTACATGGTGGAAGGAGAGAACTGACTCACACACAAAAAAATTGTCCTCTGACCTTACTTTGAGTTATGATACAGGGACACGCACACAGTATATATTTTTAAGAGCCCCATAGCTTCTGCAGAGATGCATCCCAGAGCAGACCATTTGTATGTAACGCCAACCAGTATACTAAAACACAGTAGTAGCTTTGTTTTTAAATACAATATAATTTCTTGGAACTATTGTGATATTTAAGTGTCAAACAAAAACTGAAGCCAAACACGAGCATGGTGGCACATTCCTATAATCCGGGCATTTGGTAAGGCGAAGGCTGAAAGATCAGAAGTTAAAGGTCATTCTTTCTTTGAGGCTAACCTGGTCTACAAAGTGAGTTTCAGGACAGCCAGGGGTGTTATACAGAGAAACCCTGTCTTGGAAAATAAATAAACAAGACAAAACAAAACACAAATCTTCATATCATATGGGCTTCCAGGAAGAGGACATTTCACTGCAAGCCTCAAACAATGAGAGAGTGCGTTACTTCAGTAGCTCCCTCATTCCTTGACAGGAAGGGAAGTCACCACATTCTTTGGTAGGAAGTTGCATCTTTTTCAGTTTTTTTAGATTGATTTTGAGAGCTTTGCTTACACGTATGTGTACCACAGGGTGCCTATTGAGGCCAAAAGAGGAATTCAGGGTCCCTGGAACTGGAGTTACAGAGGGTTACAAGCTGCCATGTGGGTGCAAAAACGGGAGAACCCCACTGCTGAAAGCGGTCCTCTTACCTCTTCATTCCCCACTGCCACCCTCACATCCCACAAAACAGTGGGGCTAATTCCTCAGTTTACTAGCCCACTCCCACCCTTAAGAGTGCTTTTTCCTTTCTTAATAAGTAGTCTAGGGGACAGAGAGGTGGCTCAGTGGTTTAAGGCACTTGTTGCTATTGCAGAGGACCAAGGTTCGAGTCCCATCACCCACATAGCAGTTCAGGACCCTCTGTAACAAGATCCAATGTTTTCTTCTGGTTTATGTGGGCACCAGGTACACACATTGTATATACACGTAGGCAAAATATTCATGCACATAAAATAAAATAAGCAGTCTATTCTATTTTTGTCCCTAACTTAAAAGGCATGATTTTTCTCTCCATTTCCTGGAATGCCAGATCTTCACATAAACCATAGTATATTTTTCTCTTAAACTCCAATAAAATTCTCCTTGAGCTTCAAAAATAAGAGTAAGTAAAAATTAAAAATTAAGTAAATAAATAAATAAAAGCAGAGAGAAAATAGGTCCTGGCTTTACATTAGCAAACTCTAAGTTAAGTTGTGGTGGCTGGTAGGACTGTGACAGTTCTATAAATGGATGGTCTGGGGTGGTGTTTATGCAAACTTCTTTTTGTTTGTTTTTTAAGACAGAGTTTCTTTTTTTGGTAACAGCTCTGGCTGTCCTGGAACTTGCTTCATAGACCAGGCTGGCCTTGAATTCACAGAGATCTGCTTGTGTCTGCCTCCCGCATGCTGAGTATGCCACTACTATCTGGCTTCTATTCTTGTTTTGTGTGTGCACACACAAATGTTCTGTCCTATCTACTGGTAAGACTGACAAGTCAGGGTGAATTTATGGTGGAGTTCTATCAGCAACAAAAGCTTTAAATTTCTGCTTTTTCTCTTGTAGATGAGACAAAAGGACCCCGTGAAAGGAATGACAGCAGATGACTAATGCCACCCACCCCTTCTGCACTGTATGTACTGGATTTCATTGTCACTGTGCATGCCTTAAAACACAGTCCTCGAGGTCTCCGGAGCTCACTGTGGAATGAGAAAATCATCATTTCTCATCCTTTGCTTTAGTAATAGTGGTGACTGCTTGCTAAAGACTGAACTCCTGGGTTTCTGTGGAAAGGAATTATGGCTGTTAGCTTTCAGAGATGTGGTTTTGTTTTTGTTTATCTTTTTTGTTTGTTTTGGTTTTGGTTTTTCGAGACAGGGTTTCTCTGTAACTTTGGAGTCTGTCTTGGAATTAGCTCAGTAGACCAGGCTTGCCTTGAACTCACAGAGATCCGCCTGCCTCTGCCTCCCTGCGTGCTGGGATTAAAGGTTTATGGCACTGTTGCCCAGCTGGAGGGCATGCTTAAAAAGAGCAGTGCAGAGGGACATGGCAGGGTGAGACAAGTGGAGGTGTGCAGTGGAGGTCAGTTCATTGCCACTCATCACTCTTCCTCACTTGTAGCTTGAGTCACCCTAAGTTCAAGATGGCATGCTGGGGTACTTCCTATACTCATGCCAGCATCAATTCTAGCTCCCTAACACTGGCATTCCCTACTCTTCCCTTGGAAAACTAGCTGGGCAGCTGTAGCATTTACTTCATAGTGTTCATTCACATTTGATACCCTCTGGTACTAATACACTAAGTAACTCTGTCTTAACAAAGGCAGCATCTTCCAGATGCTGTGAGACTAGTTACCAGGTCATAGGGCCAAGATAGGTGTCCCTTGTTTTACCTGTCATTCTTCCTCAAGGCTTGTCCTTCTGTTAGAGCCCAATGCTGACTCTTCTCCAATGTGCCTGTGTACTTCAAGACTTATTCTGCAACACAGAATCAAACACCTGACTCTGCCCCCAGTTAGACTGTGAGAAAACTATTTGATTAAAGAAGACTGAGCACCCTGTAGCATCAAAAGGCTAAGGAAACCTAGGGCATTTTTGCTCTCTGGTTGTTCTGTGGTCTTTTTCTTTCAGTGCTGAGGATCAAACCCTGGACCATGTGCATGCTAGGCAAGCAGTATCCCCAGCCTAACCCATGTTCTTTAGTAGTTTCTGGGAGATGGAAAGGGGGAGGATTAAGTAGATGCCAGTTCTGCAGTCACTATCAGAGCCTTAGTACCCTCTCTTCTTAGGGCCTCCACCAATTGGCATCCTTCCTCCTGAAATTCCTCCACTCAGCATGATTTATTGTATGCTTCTGTTTTTCCTTGTTGCTTCCTTAATAATTTCTATTTCTTTTCTAGTTTTGCAAGACAGTGGTCAACAGGAAGGCCCAGCAGCTCCACCCTCCTGAGTGGCAGGCCGTCTTTGGATGCAGCCTTTCTGTGCTCATTCTTCAGGCAACTTTCAGTCCCTTACTGTAGCTATTTCTAGATGCCCTTTAACATTGTGAACAAATAGACCGTCTGGTATTACAAAGCCTGTGTGTGCGGGAGCCTGATCCTCTAAGATATATGGTGTACGCTGCTGTATTTACAGCTCACCCCCTCTCCATTGTGTCCTGATCCATTTCTGTATGCCTCCCCCCCTTTATTTCCAAGTGACATTTTTAGTCTTTCAAACTAGCTGCCTTTTGTGATATTATTTAAGCTCACTTATTTCAGCCTTGGGATAAACTGAGCTATTTTGCTTCCTGGGCAGATCTTTGGCAATGTTAAGTATTCACTTGGGGAGAGAGGAGGAGTTAAAAATTCAGAGATACCTGCCCCCAGTTCCACACAGTAGGAATGTGGCTTCCTAATCCTGACCTCTGCTCCTCGTAATCTCTTGTTCGAGTGCTCTAAGTATCAAGAAGGTACCCAAGGCCCAGCCAGTCTAAGGAAATTTAGCAAATAATAAATAACCCCTACACAAGTCATTGCATCTCTGGTTAATATTCTTAGATATCTTGGCTTCTCAGCCCTCCTGTTGCCCACTCTGTCTGAATCACTTTGCAGAGCCTACAAGAAACCCATCAGTCCCCACCTGGAGAATGTCCAGTGTGGCCTGTAGACGCCGATCAGACCCCTGAGGAGCTCTGTATGTCCATGCTCCTCTTCCCTTTTGGGCTGGTGCTGCCACTCAGCAATAATCCTATCTGTGCTTTCTTAGGTCCCTCTCCTCTTTGAGGCTGGTTAGGATACAAGAGTCCTGGTCTTTTCATGCTGCACAAAACAAGCATGCCGAAAGCTTTTTCTTCCCTAGCAAACACATCTCTTCCTGTTTCCAATCCCTGGAGAGGAGTTTGCAGATTAAGAACTCAGTTCGTCCTGCCCCATGCTGAGTTCTGTGCTGGACAATCAAAAGCAAGCGGTGACTGTAGCCTAGAACTCTTCCCACAGTAGGCTGGTGAAGCCCATGCTTGGTAGGGAATAGAAGCTACTAGTTGCTATTAGAGCGCATTCTAGTTTTTCTAGATTGGCAGAAACTGAGTATGCTTTTCTGGTGGGAGAATGTGATATAGTTGTGTCACCTGACATTTCCCAAGCCTTGTTTAGTCAGTCAGCCCAACCTGTAGTGATCCAAGCCCTTGCTAGCCTAGGTATCTGTTAGAGACCAAGCCTCTCTTAGGGAGGAAGTAGAATGGAGTAATTGATCCTTGTTTTTGTCAGTTTGTTTGCCTTACTCATTTCTAAGTGCAATAAGGAGGTATCTCACAGGACTGCACCTGTGACATTCAGATTGATGCTTCCCTGTGATCCTGGAGCAAGGGTGGACAGATTTGGGCCCCTCAGAATGGTTAGCTCTTTTGAGACCAGATGTCCTGATACAGAAGCCTCCTCTGTATTAGTCCTCACCTTGTGGAGTCTTTAGGAACACACTTGGGGCATCTTGGTTGGTGATTAGCATCTCAGCTGCTATAGTAGTATGGGAAAACTGGAGAAGAGGCATTCCTAACAGAGAAAAATAGAAGTTCTCCTACAAGCTCCTGCCAATCATATTTGTGCTTACAGATTTTCCTTCTTCATTGACTAGGTTAAAGTCCAGATGTGGGTTATCTTGAGAGAAACTCTAAGCAAACAGTTGTTTATGTGGTGTGAAGTCGGAGGAAGTTTGTCTCCTTCAGCACTTGTTTGTGATCCACACATCAGTCCCATCAGCTCCAGTCAGGCTTGTTCTTATCTGCCTTTGCTCTAGCTCCTCCTGCCTCCCACCTGTTGCCCACCTGTGAAAGCATCCAAATGTTACAAACTAGAATTTCCTGAGATCAGCCTGGATTTAGGGCTCCTGCCCACATAAACACAAAATAGGGATGTCCCTGGTCTGTCCCATCCCCATGGATGGTGTTGCTGCTGGGCAAGGTTGGCTTGTAACTATCCCCTCCCCACCCCACCCCACCCCACCCCCGCAAAACAAAACAAAAAGACCTGACTCTCACTCAGAGGCTCAAGTCTGTGATACTCCCATTAAGACTTCCAGGGCCGGGGGCTGGAGAGATGGCTCAGTGGTTAAGAGCATTGCCTGCTCTTCCAAAGGTCCTGAGTTCAATTCCCAGCAACCACATGGTGGCTCACAACCATCTGTAATGAGGTCTGGTGCCCTCTTCTGGCCTGCAGACATACACACAGACAGAACATTGTATACATAATAAATAAATAAATATTTAAAAAAAAAAAAAAAAAAAAAAAAGACTTCCAGGGCCCTACAGCAAACTAAAAGCAGTGATGCCTCTGCACCACCACAGTCTGGCTATTATTATTCTTTTTAAAGGCCTCTTGCCTCTGGCCTCCCTGTGGAGAAGCATTGGGGAGGGACAGGACAGGGTCAGAGTTGTGGGCGTGTGTATATCCTTCCAAGTTCTCCTTTTCCAGCCCCCGCTGGGACCCTGACTTACTTGGGGTGGTTCTTAGTGCTGCTTCTTTTACAAACCACACTTTGTAGAACTGACTAGATAACCGTGTTGATTTAATGTGAGTTTGTGCCTTTTTGTCTCAATCTTCCAATGCAGGTATATTGGGAAAAAGCAGTCTAATAAAATCCTAGACAGAGTTTTCTGGAGTCCAGCTTATTAGTGATGTTCCTATGTCCATTTTTCAAATTAGGCACTCTTCAAGCTCCTACTGATGTCTTCCCAATTTACCAGGGTAGGATTATGAAAAGATAAATTGGTGTCTCTGAAATTTTATTTTATGTAAATAAAGTATTCCTTGTCCAAAAAGGAAAAAAAAAAACAATTACATTTTCCATTCGGGCTGGGGATTCAACAACTCAGTGATAGTACTTACTTAACCTAGCAGATATGAAAAAGTCACATTAAAATATTCCCTTGTCAGTTCAATTTACTTAAGCAACAATACATATCTCAATTAGCCATTTTCACTTTTGTCTCTTTTAGTAGACTAAGCAATTCATTCATTCAATCAGGCTTTTCGAGACAGGATTTCTCTGTGTAACACTGACTTTCCTGGAACTCACTTTGTGGACCAGGCTAACCTTGAACTCACAGAGACCTGACTGCCTCTACCTCCTAGGTGCTGGGATTAAAGGTGTGCACCACCACAGTCTGGCTATTATTATTCTTTTTAAAGTAGTGGACAGTTTTATTTTGAGGGAGAAGAACAACAGGGCAGGCAAGCTGTAAATCTTGGGAACTGTTTGAAGAAGAAAAAAACCCTTCTGTGAGCAGCCACATGGTGTAGAGGTTAGGTAGAAAGGGTGAAAAAACCCAAAGAACCAGGGGACACATGCCTGGCTTTGGAAAAGAATCACTTTGGGGACTGGAAAGATGGCTCTTTCAGAGGACCAGAGTTTAGTTCCCAGCACCTGCATCACAGTTTCCAACTGTCTGTCACTCCAGCTCCAGGGCTCTGATGCCTCAAACCTTCAGAGGCACCTGCACCCACATAATTAAAATAAAAATCTTGTTTAAAGGCTGGCCATGGCGCCACAGGTCTTTCTTCCAAGTATTTGGGAGGCAGAGGCAGGTGAATCTGTTTTGAGGTCAGCCTGGTGTAAAGAGAGTGCTAGACCAGGTTTACTAATTTCACTATAAGCAGGGACAGACAACAGTAACAAGACTATTATTGGTTTGTCTTTGTTTTTGTTTTTCCTATGCCTGGTACCGAGAGAGATCAAAAGTGCCTTGGATCCCTTGGAACTGGAGTTAGGGTGATTTTGAGCCACTTTGTGGGTAGTGGGAACAAAAGCCAGGTTTCTCTGTAAGTGCTCTTAATCCTCTCCAGTCCTTTAAGTTTCAGTGCTGTGTTTATGGCTGCGTGTAGAAGTCAGGGGACAACTTGGAGTGCTACTACCCTTCCACACACAGTAAATCAAGCACAGGTATTAAGACTTGGTAGCAGAAGTTGTCCCCTCCCCGTCGGTTTTGAGAAACCTAAGACAGCTCAAGCTGTCCTCAAATTTGAAGTAACATCCTGCCTCAGCGTCCTGGGATTAGATACACACCACTACTCCTAGTACGAGAACATACTTTTATAGAGCAGGTGTGGCCCACCCACCGTGAGGTGCCAAAAAAGCAGGATCTTTAACTTGGCTTTCCAGAGTGAATCTCATCAAGTTTGGTAAAACTGCGTTTCCTGGGGGGATGTCAGAACCCTGAAAACAATCCTCTGCTTTCAAAAACAACAACAAAAACAAACAAACAAAAAAAACCCTAAGAACCAAAGACCTAAAGGAAATAAGTCGAAGTGAGTCTGGCAGAGTAAATAATCATGACCAGTCGAGTATACACCAAATAGGAGCCACGACTTGTTTTTCACTCACTGGTGGCTAATTTTCCGAGCCCAGGAGCCCCAAAACATGCTTTGTATTCAGCAAAACTAGGTTCGAGCTGGGCGTGGTGCTGCACTCACGTAACCTCGGCTTTGAAGTGGGAAGATCGGCTTGTTCTGCAGAACAAGCTCCAGGACTAGCAGCGAGACTCTCGGGGAAATAACAACAAGCGATGACCAGCGAGTCACTTAAAAGAAAGCAAGTTCTCTGTGACCCTTAGGAGGCTGCCAACGAACGGGGTGAGGCCAGCGTCCGCACCCTGCGCACTCCCCGAGTCTGAGGGTGGGCAGACAACAGTGAGGACCGCACGCCAAGAGATCGTCTCGAGGCAGCCGAGGCCGCGCTTCACAGTAACTTCCGTCCGCAACGCCCCCAACGCCCTCGCGCAAGGCAGGCTGGGAGTGCGGGCCCGGCGGCCGCGCCGCGGCCCCCTCGCTCGTCAATGCGGGTCTTGTGGCGTCGGGGGTAGGTGACACATAGGACACGCCTCTCTTCGTCTCCGAGCCCGTCTCCACTCCGCCTCTGGGCGTCACACTCTGCCGGAGAGTCTCGCCTCTGTTCCTCCCACCCCAACCGCACCCCACAGTCCTGGGTGCTCACGATCCTCCTCCTACGGAAGCCGAAGCGCACAGTCAGAATCCGGAAGAAAAACAACCTGGAGGGAACAGTGCCGCTGTTACCGGCGACCTAGGGCTGCTCCGGCCCGCACTGGCTGGAGCGCGGAGACACGAGCCTACGGGGTCACCGCTTGGGAATGATGTCGGCTGCGTGTCCACGGAGGCCGAACGCTCCTAAAGGCTGTGTACTCAGGTAAGCAGGCAGTTGTAGGCCGGTTGGTTTCTGGCGGTTCGCTGTCTTCGGTCCAGTCAGATTTGTGGGGCTGGGTACGGAACCACAGTGGGATCAAGAGGACAGGACCACAAGGCTACCCTAGTTTGGACCCCCAGATTCTGCCAGGCCAGTGTTGATGGGCTGTTAGACCTGATGCCCGCCCTAAACTTGGACTGCCGAATTGGTCACTGCAGAAGCTTCCTAAGCAAGTGTCCAGTTGGTTTTTAGAGCACACAAACTACTAAGTGTCTAAGACATTCGTCTCTTCAGCTGTAGAACAGACGTTTTCTTCCTACTTCTCATCAGCAGTACATCACGGGGTCTTCTTGAGCCGGTTATGATCTCTAGAAATCCGAAATCAGATTTAGATAAGATCCTTTAGGAGAGAAGCCTGGTCTTATGCTTGCTCTTTAATCACGAGGAACGCCGCTAATCATCCAAGTGAGCGTAAATCATGGCGCATGGATTTGCTACTAATGATCAAAACTGAGAACAGGGATAAGAAATACCGAATTTTATTCTTGATCCACTTAGCTTAAGTGCCTGAGGATACAAGAAGCCATTGAGTAAAACCTGCCTTAATCCTCTGTTGGACACCAGGGGGAGACCGTCCCTCAGCGGGCCTGAGAAGGTGGTTTTTGTATTTTGTTTATATTCACAGGGAGAGGCAGGAAGTTGCTTTAAGCTAGCCAAGAAACGTTTTTACAAGTCATGCTTCTTAGAACATGCACCTCTAAGACAGGGTCTGGTGGACAGAAGCTGTTACAGAACGGCCTGCCCTTCCCCTTCAGGACATTCAGTATTTCTGGAATTCACACGCTTCCTCTCTGTAGAGTCTGAGCTCCTGCTTGCTCTGTCCTGGGAACAGTGTGGGCCTCTTGGAGCGTTGCTATAGCAACATGCTCACTCAAGGGTTCTGCGAGTCTTCGCTTTCCTGAACTTCTGATAGAATATCATGGTTTTTAGAGCTGCTCTTATTTCTCCTGATGCTCTGGGACTTGTAGGGAGCTGAGATTGGAATGTTATTCCCCAGTTGATGACGTTTCCCAATAGACTATTGAGATAGATAAGCCTGTTCCTTAGAAACTTGTACTTAGGTTCCCTGAAGGCCTTGGGAGAATATGCAGTGTTCCAGGGATCTGTGAGATCGGAGTGAGAAATAAATAAATAAATAAAATAAGTGTGCTGCTTATTTTGTTCTTTTCTGAACTTTCTGATCTAGTGGCTCTGAGGCATGATTAGGTACAATCAACCACCAATGCCTTCTTGGTGCTCTTAGGAAGCTATAGGTTGAGGAGCAGGAGGACAAAGTTGCCGGCTGAGCCACAGAAGATGGATGAGGTGTAGATAGCTGGAAGAGTTAATGCGTTAACAAATTGCTGGCTATCCAACTCATCATTCGTTCCTTTGCCTGGCCAAAGCTCCTTTTTTTTTTTTTTTTTTTGATTTTTCGAGACAGGGTTTCTCCGTAGCTTTTGGTTCCTGTCCTGGAACTAGCTCTTGTAGACCAGGCTGGCCTCGAACTCACAGAGATCCGCCTGCCTCTGCCTCCCGAGTGCTGGGATTAAAGGCGTGCGCCACCACCGCCCGGCCCAAAGCTCCTTTTGTGTTCCCCTTGGCACCTCTGTGTCAGGTGCTGCTGGGGTATGAGCAGTTGTGAACCTGAGTAGAGCAGCCAGTTCAAAGGAAGAGATTCCTGATTCAGGGATAAAAGGGAAGGCAAAGACTTTATAGTTCATTGCTCCTTTCCCCCTTTTCCTACAAGATGGAGAAACAAACTGGGCATGGTGGCACACAACTTTAATCCCAGAACTTAGGCAGCAGAGGAAGGCTGATTCCCCCCCCCCCCCCAACACACACACACCATGATCTCCAGGCAATCCTGATCTACATAAGGAGTTGGAGGCCAGGACTGCATAGTGGGACTCTGTTTCAAAAACAACAATCTAGGGGGCTGGAGAGATGGCTCAGGTTAAGAGCATTGCCTGCTCTTCCAAAGGTCCTGAGTTCAATTCCCAGCAACCATATGGTGGCTCACAACCATCTGTAATGGGGTCTGGTGCCCTCTTCTGGCCTTCAGGCATATACACAGAATATTGTATACATAATAAATAAATATTTAAAAAACAACAACAACAACAACAATCTAGCAAACATGCAGACACATTTCCCATGATCACTGCCGTGGAAGCCATTAACAGCCTAGGTCTTAGCCTCCGTTCTCTGTGACTTTCTTTAATATCTTTTCCACAGTATACATGTTCTGACATGGAATGTGGCCTCAGCAGCTCCCACTGTGGACCTCAGTGACCTACTTCAGCTGAACAACCAAGACCTGAATCTGGACATGTATATCATTGGGTAGGTATCTGAAGGGCTCCTCGTCCTCTGCCCCTGTGGAGGATGCTGGAACCTGTCCTCCCTTCATTTTGGAGTCTGGAGGTGAGGTACTTTCATTCTTTCTGGGCCTAGCCTCATGTTTCTTGTCCTGGGTCAGCAATGGTCAGCAACAGCCACACAGCTAGGGAAGGGAGGAATTGTGGCCATCAGAACCCAGGTCTGAACGTCTGATAAGGCTGTACCCAATGTCTTTGGGAGAAGCAGTATCCTCCAGGCCAGGGCATGAGCCTCTGATATGGAATGGTCAGTTTGCAGGAAATGAATTCTGGACTCATAAGCCTTCTTTCTGACGCTGCTTTTGAAGACCCATGGAGCGGTTTCTTCATGGATGTGCTTTCCCGCCTGAACTTTGTCAAGGTGAGATAAAAGTTCATGAGCAATAGAGGACTGTGTGTTCCCTTCTCTGACACCCAGTCGCTTGTCTGGTGTGTTCCTCTTCCACTTAGCTTTTCCTGCTCTTTCCCATTCATTAAAAGGTCGAAACCTCACTCTGCACTCGGCTGCCTAGACCTTCTGTCTGCCTCGTGCCCCAGTCTGAGCTGTGACTCCAGGGATAGTTTCACACCTAGATATCTATCACCCCGGAAGAGTTCCTAGTGGAGACGCATCAAGGCTTATTAATATCTCAGTGCCTACTCCTGTCCCAGCCTCCAGTCTCAGCAGCTGCCCAGCAGGAACTCTCAGTGTGGTGGTAGACTGTGAATAAGCTCCTGGTGTGTGTTGTTTTACGATCCTAAATCTTGACATAGAAATACTTTACAGATAAACCCAAGCTCAGAAATCACACAGGCTCTCTGGGATCTGAATCCAGATCTTTCAAACCTCAGAACTTGTGATCTAAAGTGTCGTATTTTACTGCTGTACTAGAGTATGCTAAGTCTGGCAGGAAATCCCAAGGCTAACCTACTGATATCACAGGCGACATGAATATCAAGTTGAGAGAGGGGAAGAGAAGACAAGGAGTAGTGGAAAGTACTTCTTAATCTGAGGGACCAGTTATATCATAGCATAATGATGTGAAGGCTTTAGGTCACTGGTTTATTTCTGCCCTGCACCCACAATGAATGTACAAACATCCATCCAGGGTCCCCAGTTCCCAGCTGCTTGGAAACACTAGAATTCTCTCCGTTTCTTTTCTAGGAGAGTTTTATTCTTCAGTATAAATTCTATTACCTAGTTTGCTCAGGGATGATTGAGCAAGAGCTGTGTGGCCCTCTGAGGAGGAGAGATACAAGACTAGGTGATGTTAGCCCCAGAGCCCCTTTCTCCCTATTCCCTCCACCCCCACCCCAAACAAACTGAAAAGACTCTCCAAGGAGATTTGGAGCTATTTCCTCATGGAGGGAAGAGCCTCCTCTCTCAGTGCTCATTTCTTCCCAAGACTTCATGAGTCTTCACGCCTTGACTAATTGGCAAGGGATTGGTAGGGTGAAATGGAGCCAAGGAAATTAGCTCAGCTTGTGGCAGGGGCACAACCCATTCTACTCATGTGGCCTCCTAAAATTGAGAGCTAGCCTGAGGTCTAAAACCCAAAGCCGATGCCTCTCCTTCCTTTTGCTGACCTGGACTTGAAAACGCTGTATACAGCCAGTCCCTGGTAGGAATTTACTGGCGGCTGTGTGTTGAGAACTCAGGGAGCCCTCTTTGCTGCCCCATGTCTAGTTGCCTCCTGCCAGCTCCTTTAGCTCCTCCTACTTAGTTTCTTCCCACTGAAACTTTCCCTGGAAGGCTCTGGCTTTTCCTCACAACCCCACCCATTCTCCCAGTCTCAGTGGGTCTTGCCCTCACTCCCTTCTATTTCCCCAGCTTCCTGCTGCTCTCTCATAAAGTAAACTAGACTTTGTGTTGAGGCCCAGTGGCCTAAACCTGCTCTGTTAGTTAGAAGTAAATGCACATCTTCTCCTGAATCTTGGTTTCTTGCTTTCTGTCCTGACCCGGAATTTGGTTCCTCATAGTATAGTCCTGCTTAGACTTCTGTTGCTATAGATAGTTGTGAATGGGGAAAAATAGAAAACTTGGGATGTAGTCAGTGGGAAAGCACATATGCTAGGCCAGAGATTTGTTTCTTGTTACAAAAAAAAAAAAATGAAGACAGGGTGGAGGGTAAATTAGTATATATGTTTGTAGTGGCCTCAGAGGACTCAGGCTCCCAGACCTCTTTTGTTCAGTACTGACTTTGGGGTTCCCCCTACTTTGATTCTACTGCTGTACTAGGGCTGCTCCTGGACTGTGGGATCAAGTTTCATAATTCCTGGAAGGCCCCAGTATAGTTCTCCACCCGGAGATTTCCTCCTTGGCCTTTGCACCTCATGCTCCGGAAACAGCTACTGGAGTGGTGGGTGTACACAGTCCAGGCCTGAGAGGCAGGGTCATTAGGGATGGCCTCTTCCCACCCCACCTCTACAGCTAGCAATAGTAGACATTTTGGCAATCCCGAAACAGTCTTCCTAGTTCCCCTGCCTACCAGAATCTCAGCCGTACATTAGCAAGCCAGGACCAGTGATTCCTGACAGCTGTGGGAAAGCTTGAGCCACTCTGTGGGTGTAGGTGCTTTCCCCAGCTCTGGAGCCTGTCCTCAGTACTCAGTTGCATCCCGTGTACATTGCCTTCATGGACATTGAACCACGGACTCTGAAGTTATTTATTCATTCACATTTCTGCAGCCGTGTCTCCTGTTTCCCAGACTAACCTTAAACTCTTGATCCTCCTGCATCCACTTCCTGAGTGCTAGGATTACAGCATATGCCATCATGCCTAACTTTCTAGTTATGTGTAACACACACACATACACACACACACACACACACACACACACACACCATTAATTTCATGGTGATTTTTTGCTGAACTAGGACATGTATAGAAAAATATTCAGATGGTTACCGAGCATGTATCAGGCACTGAAATTGGTCCTCAGTATTGTGGGGGGGAAAGGAAGAAAAGTGAATGGGCACAGTAAGTAAGTGTTGTGTCAGTGGATTTTAGTATTTGAGTTACCATCAGTCAACTCAGGATTCAAAACAGCACTCTGAAAGCTTCTCTCTTGTTCTTGCTTACATTTAAGAATCCCCATGCTGCTGAGTGGTGGTACCAGACACCTTTAACCCTAGTGTTTGGGAGGCAGACGCAAGCAGATCTCTGAGTTTGAGGCCAGCCTAGTCTACAGAGCTAGTTCTAGGACAGCCAGGGCAACACAGAGAGACCCTGTATCAAAAATAGAATCCCTAAGCAAAAATGCCTGTAATTCCAGCACTTGAGGCCTTGCAGGATGATTGTCAATTTTAGGTATACCTAGGATATGTATCAAGACCCTGTCTCCAAAAAGACAGTGGGGTGAAGAGAGAGCACATGTTGCAGTAGCCTCGAGAGCTGAGTTCAGATCCCAGCCCACATGAAAAGCCAGGCATGGTCATATTGACTCTAGCGCTATGAGGGAGTGGACAGAGGAGGATCACTGGGCTTGCTGGTCACTAACCCAACTCCACGTTCAGTGAGGGATTTTGTCCCAAAGGAATAAGGTGGAAATGGACAGAGCAGCAACCCAGTAACCTCTGCAGTGTTCACCTGAATACAGATGAAAGCACTCAGTTATCACTGAGCCAACAAATAATATCTTCACAGCGTATATAACGTTATATTATTCCTGCTTCATCCACGAGAAGAGGCTGAGGTGGGGCGTATACAGAGGATCTTAGGACCACGTGTGTGAAATGAGCACCAGCTGCGCACAGGCTGGGCTGGAAGAGCCGCCTTTGTAGTGGCAGGCCCCCTCGGAAGCCTCTTCCTTCTCCTCAATCCCCAGGACCATAAGCAGAAACCAAAGCCGTAGCTTCCAGAATGCACTGTTGGGCTGCTGAGAGAAAAAAGAAAAAAAGTGAAATTCAGACTCAAACTGGGCTCCATAGACTCTTGGACAGGGCTTTGCATGTGATTCCAGACTCTTCTAAAAGCCCTGATCAGGCTTAGAAGGTATACAATTGACCTTTGCAGTTTAATGAATGACCTTTGTCCTCTGCTGCAGATCTCCCAAGTCCGCATGCAGGGGCTTCTCTTACTGGTCTTTGCCAAGTATCAGCATTTGCCCTACATCCAGATCATCTCTACAAGATCCACCCCTACTGGCCTCTACGGGTACTGGGTAAGGACTGAGCTCTCTTCTGAGACTTGAGCTGGCAAGGACTGGATGTTTTGGAGCTAAGCAAAACAGGGGCAATGAACTGAGTCTGGGTGTTCTAGGACCCTGCATACCTGCCCCCATACCCCACCCCAAAGCCTGCCATCCCAGCAGGGCTTGGATATTCCAGAAATCTTAGATTGGGGTACTGGGCTTTGTGCATGGAAGAATTAGCTGAGAAGCTCGGTGTCTATGGCTAAGATCCTGGGGGAGGTAAGACTGGCTCCCCTCAGACCTAGGATGGGAAAAGAGGGGTGTTTATACAATCCAGAGTCTCTCCCCACCCTTCTTCCCACTCGTCCTACTAGGGGAACAAAGGGGGAGTCAACATCTGCCTGAAGCTATATGGCTACTATGTCAGCATCGTCAACTGCCACCTGCCTCCCCATATGTCTAACAATGATCAGCGGCTGCAACACTTCGACCGAATCTTGGAGAGTCAGACTTTTGAGGGAAACAATATCCCCAACATCCTGGACCATGAGTGAGCCTGAAGCTGCAAACTGTCACCCCTGCCCTCCCCCACGCCAGCCCAGGCTAGCATTGACTGCTGAGCCTACTTCGCTACCAGTCAGTAGTGCTCCATTTCCCAGCCCCTGCCAACCCCTTTCCTGATGTTCCATCTGCTGTACCACCCAGTTTTGCCCGCCTGATGTCTACCATCCTCTGGCCTCTTTGTCCTTCCTAGAAACCCTGGATATTTGTAAACATTCTAGGTCAAAACCTAGGTTCTTAAGTTTTCCACAGGGGTTATTTCTCAGTTTGTCCAGGTGGCCAGTTGGGGAATAGGGCTAGAGCCTGCTCTGTATTTGCCATATGCTTATCTGGGCAAGTCCTTTAACTTAAATTATAGCATTGGTGCCAAGGACTGTCCTGCTGGACCCATGCATGCCCTGCTTTCATCTGCTGCTGCCCTAGAGTCTAGCTTCTCACTTGTCCTCTCAGCTTTTTCTTCCCCAGCAGCCCTTGTGCTCAGCAGACCCGTGGCTCTTCACTGACCTCACCACAAACCTCAGGCTACCCTCCTTTTTTTCCTGAAGCCTCATTCTGTGGTTTGGAGACATGAACTTTCGCATTGAGGACTTTGGGTTGCTCTTTGTTCAGGAGTGTGTAGCAAAGCAGTACTACCACGAGCTGTGGAAGAAGGACCAGGTATCAAGTGAGCAGAGGGTCTGGTGTCTGTGTGTGTGTGTGAAGTGAGCAGAGGGTCTGGTGTGTGTGTATGAAGTGAGCAGAGGGTCTGGGGTGTGTGTGTGAAGTGAGCAGAGGGTCTGGGGTGTGTGTGTGTGTGTGAAGTGAGCAGAGGGTCTGGTGTGTGTGGGTGTGTGGGGGGGTGTGTGTGTGAAGTGAGCAGAGGGTCTGGTCTGTATGTGTGGGTGTGTGTGTGTGTGTGAAGTGAGCAGAGGGTCTGGTCTGTGTGTGTGTGTGTGAGAGAGAGAGAGAGAGGGAGAGAAAGAGCACAGGGTCTGGGTTGTGTGTGTGTGTGAGAGAGAGAGAGCACAGGGTCTGGGCTGTGTGTGTGTGTGTGTGTGTGTGAAGTGAGCAGAGGGTCTGGTGTGTGTGTGTGTGTGTGTGTGTGTGAGAGAGAGAGAGAGAGAGAGAGAGAGGGCGCGCACAGGGTCTGGGTTGTGTGTGTGTGTGAGAGAGAGCGAGAGCAGAGGGTCTGGGCTGTGTATGTGTTATCTGAATCTGTCATGGAGGTCTGTGAAATATTCAGAGACCAGCAGTGCTCCATTTATCTGGAATCTGTTCTCCTTTCTCTCTGGGTAGGAAGAGTCCAGCAAGGTTTTGCACGTGGAGGCGTGGGGCAGCCATACTGTCAGTACTGATCTTGACCTAGAGAAACCATTGGCATTCTCAAGCATAGGGAGCCAGGCTGGGCATTGGCAGCTCACACCTGTGATCTCAGCACTGAGGAGACGTCAGACAAGGGGATTGTCGTGGTTTTGATTCCACCTTGGCTACACAAGTTCCAGCCAAGTCTAAATTACAGTGTGAAATGCTAGCATCTCCTTAAAAACAAGGCATGGAAGGGGGTCCAGATTAGCATTGGCCAGTGCTGGTCTTCTAACATGCATCAGCCTGCTTGTATCCCTGTTGCCTCTCCCGTTTCAAACAAGGTTACCTCTGGAGGATAATATACAACCCCTTTGAGGGCCTTGACTTTTTTATGTCCTCTGACACAAGCCTTCTAGTGATCTCCAGACAGTTGGAAATCAAGGTCTGCTCTCCACAGAGGAAGGATAGATAGAAAATGGCAAACATCTGCCTCCACTAGTCCTGTAAAGCCACATTTTCAGAAGATTACAGGGACTGCTGAAGCAGTGACAGAGAGAGGGTGGTGCTGACTTATTGCATCAGGACTGGGAAGATGGGGACTGTGTCTTTACCCACAGCTCTACATTGCCAAGAGACATGACCCGCTGCTCCGGGAGTTCCAGGAAGGTGCCCTGCTCTTCCCACCCACCTACAAGTTTGACAGGCACTCCAACAACTATGACACAAGGTGAGAAAGAATTGGTGCCCAGGAGGCCAGCCAGCCCTGGGAGCAGGGTGGAGGTCGGGGTGTGCCACAAAACAGAGGTATCAGGGAAGCAGGAATAGACCCAGACATCAACTCAGGAGTGGAACCTCCTGCCCTTCCCTGAGGCACTGGCTGTGGGAGCTTCCCAGATTGGTCTGAGAGTGGAAGAGAAGGCTTCTGTTGGGTAGAAGGTTATTGAAGGGGAAGGTGTAGACAAGAGCAGACACGGCCCTAACTTAGAAGGGAAGGCACCAGAGCATTCAGGGACCCCTTGTCTCCTGAGTGCTGGGATTAAAGGCATGCACCACTGTCGTGATCCGGTGGCAGCCTGGACCACTTTGGGCGCCATTATGTCGGGGTCACTCCCCAGCCCGGATCCTAAATTATCTCTCTGGACCATCATGGAGGTGTGGGGATAAAGACACAACTCTCAGGCCGGGCGTGGTGGTGCACGCCTTTAATCCCAGCACTCAGGAGGCAGAGGCAGGCGGATCTCTGGGAGTTCGAGGCCAGCCTGGTCTACAAGAGCTAGTTCCAGAACGGCACCAAAGCTAAAAAAAAAAGACACAACTCACATGGCTTTATTGGGAGGGAGATTCCAGTAATCCCTCATGAAATCCTGAGTTCACATCCTGAAAAATTTCTCTCATTTATTCTTCAAACAGCCTTTATACCAAAATGTAAACTGAGGGGGAAATTCATTAGAATTCTGTTTCCTAGGTAACCAGGTAAATGGCTTTAGTCATGTCTACACCTTTGACCACACCTTTTTATGTCCATTTTTTCACATCTTTTTATCTTTTTGCTCTATATGTTGGCTCTGACACATAGGCTGAATTAGCATCTCTATTCAGGCATTCTCCACATTACAAAAAGGAGCATAACAACAGCCTGACCCTTTGTTAGGGTAGCAACAACCTGTCTGGAAGGCTACATGACCACCTCAGGTACTAACTATGGCTTGAGAGCCTGGCTGCCATACCATATAAAAACATGGGCCTACACACCAACAACAACCACCAGGCTAATAATAAGTAAATTTAAATAAGGAGAATGGATTTCAGGTACTTCTAAGCCAGGTAGTAAGAAGCTTTGCGATTTAGGAAGAATCTGAACCCTAGACTGCCTGATGGAGAGCTATGAATTTTCGGTGGTGCTTAGAGCCCATAAAAAGATGTCTAGGCAGGAACAGTGGATATCATGATTGAAATACTCCTGTTTAGGGCCAGTGATAGCCGTTACTTCCTGTGTTGGACATTGCTGAACCCATCTGGAGAACAGTAGAGACATTAAGTGCTAGGGGGCTCCACTGCCCCATATCACACTAAGCCTTAGATGTGCTGTGTAATCCCAGGACTCAGGAGATGGCTCAGTTGGTGAAGTGCCTGCTGTCTAAACATAAGGACATAAGTTTAGATTCTCAGCACTCATTTTAAAGTCTATACCTGATCAGCCAGACTACTGTCAGACAAATGGTAACTGCCAGATTCAATAAGAGATCCTGCCTCAAAAAAGAGGACTGAAGCCGGGCAGTGGTGGAGCATGCCTTAAGTTCAGCACTCAGGAGGCAGAGGCAGGCAGATCTCTGAGCTTGAGGCCAGCTTGGTCTACAGAGTGAGTTCCAGGACAACCAGGGCTACACAGAAAAACCTTGTCTCAAAAAACAAAAACGGAGCCGGGCGATGGTGGCGCACGCCTTTAATCCCAGCACTCGGGAGGCAGAGGCAGGCTGATCTCTGTGAGTTCTAGACCATCCTGGTCTACAGAGCTAGTTCCAGGACAGGCTCCAAAGCCACAGGGAAACCCTGTCTCGAAAAACAAAAAACAGACAAAAAAAAAGTTTCTCTCTTATGTAACAAAAGAAATAGAAGAGTAATGCAAACTTAAAACAAAACAAAACAAAAACGGGCTGGAAAGATGGCTCAGCGGTTAAGAGCATCGCCTGCTCTTCCAAAGGTCATGAGTTCAATTCCCGGCAACCACATGGTGGCTCACAACCATCTGTAACGATGTCTGCTGCCCTCTTCTGGTCTGCACACACACACAGAATATTGTATACATAATAAATAAATAAATAAATATTTAAAAAAAAACATGATGGAGAGCAATGAAAAGAGAGACCAATTTCTGGCCTCCGCATACATGCACATATATACACACAAATATATAATCCCAGCTACTTGAGAGGCAGAAGCATAAGGATCATGTCTTCTGAGCTACATAATGGAATTTTCTCTCAAAAACCAAAGGGCAGGAGATGTAGCCCAGTGGTAGGACCTTTATGTGTTTGGTACCTAACACTGCCAAACAAAAGAAACCTGTAGTGAACCATTTCTGTCCTCATGATACCCAGCGCAGAACCTGGATCTAATTAATGTTCATCCCAGGTAGAAAGACAGTGCCTGGCTTATGTTTGAATCGGGAGCCTGATAAGAATATTCAAGCCAGTCTAGCAAAGGGACCTACCAATGGCAAGGAGAGCCAAATAGTCACGATTAGCTTGGTTAGGAGTCAGCCAATACATTTCCAGAACTCGAAGTGCCAAAGGAAGCTGGCAGCCAGAGACAGGAAGGGTCAATTATACTTGTCAAGGAAAGGTGGGTTTGTTTGTGTTTGCAGTGATAGGGTAATCCTAGAGCCCCACGTATACCAGGCAAGTATTCTGCCTCTGAGCTATATGCACCTCAGTTCCTAGGAAAGTATACTGAAGGAGGCAACAATGTTGGCAGAGAGAAGAGGGACAGGCCCTCTAAGTCCATCCGTAGCACTGGTGAGTGGCACCTTGGGAGTAAGACCCTGGCCTGGGTAGCTGTCCTAGTGACTATAGGTGACTTATGTGTCTGTCTAGCTTTACAAAGTGACTGTGAATGATTTGTGTACAGAACATAGAATACAGCTTTCATCGGCTGTGTGGTGTCCCTGAGCCAAGATGTAATGAGAAACGAGGTTGGCTCCATTACAGGGGAGGGTGGAGGGGCTGAGAGCAGGGCGGGAAATCCTGTTAGAGTCAGGGATTGTGCCGGGTCTTGTTACAGTAATCATGGATACAGATTGGCTATGGAGCAGAGGGTATTCTAATCAAAGCTAGTCGAGACTGTGTCACGGACATGTTAAGTGCATGACCAGTTAACCATGCTCCAGGGTCCAGTGAGGCACTTAAAGCTGTCCACAGGGAGCTGAAGTGAAGTGCTCTCACACACAGAAACTGAGCAGACTACTGGGCCATAGCTACTCTGGGTCAGTAGACTGGTTCTGTGGTTGGTGTGTTGTTTTGTTTTGTTTTTAGAATCTCTAGAGAATCTTGCAGAGTCTTGTCACTTTAGTTTTTTGAATGTGAAGGCATGTTCATTCATTTAAGAAAGTTATACTCTTATAACTATTTATCCAGAAAACCTTAGTGAGGTTGATCTACGCTGTAGGAGCATTCTGGCTTCTCTGAAAGGAGTTAGCATGTTCACAGAGGTGAGGGACAGAACGGAGCACAGCGAAGGCACACAGACTTTGTAGTCAGCAGGTCTGGGCAAGCATCCTACTTCCACCACAACAGAGTAGCCTCTCTCAGCTTTAGAAAAAATGTGACTTGTAGGACAGGACCCTGGGGCTCAAGAGATAGCTTCAGAGGCTCACAGCACTTGTTACACTGGCAGAGGACCCAGGTTCAGTTCCCAGCACCCACCTGGCCCCTCTGCACTGTCTGCTACTCCAGTGTCACAGCATCTGTGAGGACTGCATGTATGTGGTACATAAAAATACACACAGGCAGCACCCATCCAATAAAAATGAATAAGTCTGTTTTAAAGACAAAAGACAGGATCGTTGGAGTGATTGAAGCAGTTGATAAGACAGAAGTCACAATGCCAGTGTGTTGTGCATTAAAGATCCACTTCAGATTATAAGAAATGTAGACTTGAAGAATAGAGACAGTAACATGTTTTATTGTCTTTTGTTTCTTGTCTTGTTTGTCAAAGAAGCTCAGGGAACTGGGGGGTGTGGCTCAGTGATAGTTATCTACTGCATGCCCTGGGTTCTGTGCTGGACGGAAAAAACAGTCTCATTGATTTGGTTTGGTTGGTTGATTTTTATTTTGAGATAGGGTCTCACTGTATAGCTTCTGCTAGCCTGGAATTTACAAAGATTTACCTACCTCTACTAGGATTTTTTTGTTGTTGTTGTTTTTGTTTTTGTTTTTCAAGACAGGGTTTCTCTGTAGTTTTGGAGCTGTCCTGGAACTAGCTCTTGTAGACCAGGCTGGCCACGAACTCACAAAGATCTGCCTGCCACGCCCCCGAGTGCTGGAATTAAAGGCGTGCGCCACCACCTCCCGGCTGACACTGCTTCTTAATTTTGCTTAGTTTACCTGACAGATGGTAAGCCTTGGTGGAAAAGATGAACAATGCAGATGTTAAAGAAAAGATAAGAAGGGCTGCCTGAGTAATGAGGAGGAAGGAGGCAGACTCTGGTTCAGGATTGAGGATAATCATAATCCTGAAGGTCTAGGTTTGTTGTTGTTGAATTTTTTGGGGTTTTTTTTGTAATGGTTTGTTTTTATTTCTTCTGTGCATTGTTATTTTGCCTGCATGTATGTCTGTGTGAGAGTGTTGGTTACCCTGGAACTGGAGTTACAGATAGTTGTGAGCTACTATGTGGGTGCTAGGAATTGAACCTGGGTCCTCTGGAAGAACACACAGTGTTCTTAACTGTTAAGCCATCTGTCTAGCCTCAGGTCTGAGTTCTTAGCCATCTCAGAGAGTGTCCTTTAAAGGAGAAGTGCATTTGTGTGACTCTTACCAAGTTGTAAGCCTTGCTGGGCACCTCATGTTCATGATGACTAAGGAGAGATTGGATCAGTGGTTTTCCAGTGATCCCAACACTGGGGGTGGAGGGCAAAGGCAAGTGGATAGTTTGTGAGTTTGAGGATATCTTGGCCACAGTGAGTCCCAGGCTGTGCAGGGGTCCATAGCAGGACCCTGATTCTGAACAAACAACAGAAAGCCAGAGGAGTAAGTCCGGAAACAGCCTTAGGAGCTGATGGGCAGAATGTGGTTTAGCCAGAGTTTCCACTTTTGGACTACTCCTTGATGCCTCAGCGTCTTTGAAGTAAGTGCTGTTATCGTCCCATCTTAAAGTTCAAGAAACTGAGCTGTAGAGAGGTGGCATCACTCGCCTGAGGGCATAGCGCCCAGTCAGCAGAGCAGAACTTTCCTCCAGTGGGCTTCTGATTCCAGAGTCAGTTCACCATGGTATCATCCTCCCTTGTTGAAAGATGTGCTGCTACATAAGTGACAGCAGTCCACTGGATGGAGTTAGAAAAAACAGGACTGAAGGAAGCAGGAGACAAACTATTTGTTTTCTTTTTTTTTTTTTTTTTTTTGGTTTTTCGAGACAGGGTTTCTCTGTAGCTTTGCAGCTGTCCTGGAACTGGCTCTCATAGACCAGGCTGACCTCGAACTCACAGATCCTCCTGCCTCTACCTCCCAAGTGCTGGGATTAAAGGCATGTGCCACCACCACCCAACTTGTTTTTGTGGGGATTTTTGGTTTGTTTTTGTTTTCTTTTGACTTTTCAAGACAGGGTTTCTCTGTGTAACAGCCCTGGCTGTCCTGGAACTCACTCTACAGACCAGGCTGGCCTCACAGACATCTGCCTGCCTCTGCTTCCCGAGTGCTGGAATTAAAGGCATACGCCACCACCGACTGACGAGACAAACTATTTCAAAATGAGTGGGACATAGGAGACTGCACATTAAAACTGGAGGCATTTTTTGTTCATTGTGCTCTATTTTTAATTGTTCTATTTTTTCTTACATTAATTTATTGTGTGTACACACATGGGGATCAGAGAACAACTTTCAGAAGTTGGTTCTCCTCTATCATATGGGTTCAGGGATCAAACTCACATCTTTAGGCTTGGTGGCAGGTGTCCTTACCCTCTGAGCCATATTGGCAGCCCTGGTTTTGTTTTCTTGAGACAGGCTCTCACGTAACCCAGGCTAACCCTCAAACTCACTTTATCATTTTATTGTAGAGACTGATTTTTTTGTTTTGTTTTGTTTTGTTTTTTGAGACAGGGTTTCTCTGTAACTTTGGAGCCTGTTGTCCTAGAACTTGCTCTGTAGAACAGGCTGGCCTCGAACTCACAGATATCTGCCTGCTTCTGCCTTCCGAATGCTGGAATTAAAAGCATGTGCCACCTCACCAGGCCACAGAGGCTGACCTTGAACTCCTAATCCTCCTGCCCACGTCCCAACTGCTGGGATTACAGAAGTGAGCCACCAGACCCATCTTGTTGGTGTTTTTGAGATAGCATCTCATGTAGACCAGGCTGTTGTGAATTCGGAGACAAATCATTCTGCCTTCCCCTGCCTCTTGATTGTGTATATGTGCTGCCATGCCTATCTCTGGATGGACGTTTTTGAGGAAAAAGGTTGAGTTTGTGGTTTTATAGTTAGGAGACTGATGGACATTTAGGGCCAGAGTCTAAAACTGAAGTTTGATTGCTTAAGCTATCCAGAAGATGCAAGAAGCCAAGCCTGAACGCCAGAGACATACACTAGCTGATATTCTTCCAGGGAAACAAAGTCACAGGGTAGAATATCGTGGAAGTACTGGAGTTAAATGCTTTGGAAGCAGGATTAAGACGATAGGGACAGCTTTATGATGATGTACTTCACCTCTCCTTGGTGAAGGGTGTTCTAGCCAGCAGAGACTTGAGAGCGGCAACAATAGAATAAGTCTGTACATCAGGTGGGAAGTCAGCCTTCTGAATCCCTTGGAACCCTACTTGTATTAGAGGCAGTGAAACCATCTAAAGATTTTAAGTAGAGAATTGTCAGATGAGGTTTTACTACTGTGGGGGAAGGGAGTCCTCTTAACAGCTCTCCTCCCTCCCAGGCCCTCCACCCTCCCAGGACCCTGACCACCCTCCTGTCCCGGTTTGCTGGATGAGTAGTGAATGACCAACCCAGAAGCTGCTAGTGGAGCTGAACAGGGTCAGAGGCTCGCCTGACTAGTGACAGAAGTCACTAGAGGAAGAAAGCCTTTTTTTGTTTGGTTGGTTTTGGTTTTTCAAGAGAGGGTTTCTCTGTAGCTTTGGAGTCTGTCCTGGAACTAGCTCTTGTAGCCCAGGCTGGTCTCACAGAGATCTGCCTGCCTCTGCCTCCTGAGTGCTGGGATTAAAGGTGTGTACCACTTGCCCCACCCATGGCCAGAAAGTGGTTTTTGTTTTTTTTAAATTTGGGGTTTGTTATCTGTTATTGCTTATATTTTTTTTGCTTGGGTTTTTGTATTTGTGTACATACATGTATGGGGGTGCACTTGCCCACTGCCCATGCATGAGTCTGTGGAGGCCAGAGGCCAGCATCAATGTCTTCATCACTCTATACTTTTTTAAAATTTTGATTTATTAATTTTTATTTTATGTGTAGGTTTTTATTTGTTTTTGTTTTTTTTTTTTTGAGACATTGAGACAGGGTTTCTCTATGTAACAATCCTGACTGTCCTGGAACTTGCTTTATAGACCCAACTTGCATTGTACACCTGGCTGATCTCAAACTCACAGAGATCCGTCTGCCTCCGCCCCGCCCCCCCAGTGCTGGGATTAAAGATGTGTGTCACCACTGCACAGCTTTATGTGTGTTTTGCCTGCATTACATGATGTCTGGTATCCACATACATCAAAAGAGGGCATCAGATCCCCTGGAACTGGAGTATAGATAATTGTAAACAACCACATGGGTGCTGGGTATTGAACCCAGGTCCTCTGAAATAACAGCCTGTGGTAACCACTGAGCCATCTCTCCAGTGCTCCCCTCCCTCTTTGAGACAGGCACTCAATCTTAGTTAACACTGGCTTGGAAGTTTATGTTGCCCAGACTGACCTCAAGTGATCCTCCTGCCTTAGCCAGCTGAGTGCCAGGATTATAGGCATGAGCCACCATGCCTGACTCTTTGAATTGACTTTCTGGGGAGAAAGAGAGAGAATAAACATGAATGCATGTAGGTCAGACGTCTGTGTCTGTTGTCTTCTTCAGTTGATTTTTACGTTTTTTAAAATAATTTAGCCAGGTGATGGTGGTGCATGCCTTTAATTCCAGCACTCGGGAGGCAGAGGCTAGTTCTAGGACAGGCTCCAAAGCTACAGAGAAACCCTGTCTCAAAAGAACCCCCCAAAAAAGTTTTTTTAAACATTTTTTAGTGTTTAAACATTTTATATTTTTAGTGTATGTTGGGGATGCACTTGGAATGGCAAACAGCACAGCTCCTGAGAATTGGTTCTTACTTTTTTTTTGAGACAGGGTTTCTTTGTGTACACTCCTGGCTATCTTGGAACTCACTCTGTAGACCAGGCTGGCTTTGAATTTACAGAGCTCTGCCTTTCTCTGCCTCCCAAGTGCTGGGATTAAAGGCATGAGCCACCACCCACTTTTGCCTTCTACCCTGTGGGTTCTGAGGGTCACACTCAGGCTGTCGGGCTTGGTGACAAATAGTTTTACTTCCCGGTAATTTCTTTTCTTTTTTACACGAGTCTCTTTTTATAGCCCTGGCTGTCCTAGAACTCACTACATAGGCCAGGCTGGCCTTGAACTCACAGAAATTCACTTGCCTTGGTCTCCTCGGTGCTAGGATTAAAAGTGTGCACGACCACAGATGACTCCCACCTCAGTTTTTGAAACGGTCGCTTACTGAGCTGGAGCTCACCAGTTCAGTTATACTGGCCGGCTCCTGCCCTCTACCTTCCTTAGCACTGGCTTTACACATGTATGCTGTGTATCTTTTGTTTTGAATTTTACAAGGATTTGAATTCAGACCTTTGTGCTCATATGTCAAGCACTTTCTGGTGGCTTTTGAGGACAAAGAATCGCAGTGGGAGCTTGGCATGTAGTTCATTTGGTAGAGTGCTTGTCTAGCATTTACAGAAGCCCTCAGCTGGATCGCCAACACCACATAAACTGGGCATGGTAGCACACACCTGAACTCCCAGCACTGATGAAGGCAGGAGGATGAGAAGTTCAAACTCATCCTAACCTTTATGGAGTTTAAGGCCAGCCTGGACTCAGGAGCCCCTGTCTAAGCACAGTGACTCAGGTCTACAGAGAGCCTACTTCATGCAGAAGCTCACTCTAGATCTAGAAGTGACTCAGCTCACCTCAACATCTTAGCAGCCCCGTGAGGTAACAACTGTTCTCATCTCCATTTGCAGAGGAGGAAGCTGGAACCTCAGAGGGTTAGCTTGGTGGTTCAGAACATGTGCTCTGTGGTCATGCTGCTTGCTTGGCCTTGAGTCCTGGTTGCACCACTTAGTAACTCTGGGAAAGTTACTCCCATTCTCAGATTCAGTCTCCCTACTGTAAAGGGTGAGTGGTAACCAGACTAACCACAGGCCTGTGGTAAGCATTCCCCAGTCATGGCTGAGTCTCTACAACTCTAAAATCCAGCCTAGGTTCTTTTCTGCTTTTCTCTTTTTCTTTCTTTCTTTCTTTCTTTCTTTCTTTCTTTCTTTCTTTCGAGTGCCTTGAATGGAATGTTCCTTAATCAGGGTTTAATTCACAAAATGTGGGCTTAGGTAGAGGGTCTGTGGTTGATTCCTGCTGCTTCTACTGGATCCTGTCACCTGCCACTGTGCTTCTCCCAGTTGTGGCCCAGAAGTCTTGGGCTGCTGGTAGACTTTTAAGCAAGTCCGTGGAAGCACATTTCTGCTGTTATATCAACTCCTTTCTTCCCGTTCTTTTTTCTACCCTAAGTGAGAAAAAACGCAAGCCTGCATGGACTGACCGCATCCTGTGGAGGCTGAAGCGGCAGCCCCAGGCCAGCCCCTTGGCCTCCAGCCTGCCAACCTCCTACTTCTCGCTGACGCTAAAGAGCTACGTCAGCCACATGTCATACAGCATCAGTGACCATAAGCCTGTCACTGGGACCTTCAAACTGGAGGTGAGCTTCTGGGTTTCCCAAAACGTAGCAGAGGGAGAACTGTGTTGGGCTGTCCCACAGGCCCTCTAGGGCCGAGCTGTAATGTCAGGTAATCTGCAGGAGACACCTGTGGGAAGACGTGATTGCCTTTCCTCTCAGGTCAGGTAGCCAGTGTTTCTGAGGAGCTGTTGACGGCTCTTTCTGTCAGACCCGTGTCTAGGTGCTTTGTGAGCAGGCTTCTGTTTCCTCTGGGTGCTCCCTGGAGGCTAATGAGTTCCATCATGCTTATTACCTACTATGTGAGATGATAGAACTCCCTTTTGTTTGTCCTCGCTGTGTCTAGATCGAGTTGCAGAGGGAGCCTCCATCCTTTACCATGGCCACATTAACTGTCTACTCCCCAGCCTCAGCGCTGGCCCTTCCCCCTTTGTACAGCTCCTCCCCACAGCATTTCTCCACAGAGCGAAAACCTTGGGAAAGAGCGGCTTTGAGACCTCTTTTCTTTTTTTTAAAGATTTATTTATTTATTATGTATACAACATTCTGCCTCGATGTATGCCCGCACGTCAGAGCAGGGTGCCAGATCTCAGTACAGATGGTTGTGAGCCACCATGTGGTTGCTGGGAATTGAACTCAGGACCTCTGGAAGAGCAGCCATTGCTCTTAACCTCTGAGCCATCTCTCCAGCCCCCGAGATCTCTTTTCTTAGAGCAGTTCCTGCTTCCTCACTCACACTCAGCCTCAGCTCTGGGCTCTGGGCTGTCTACCTGTTTCTAGACCCCATTCCTGTGGCAGGGCAAGCTCTCCCTCTGACAGGCCCCTTTGGCCCTTTCTTTTTCCTGTTGGTCAGCTAGGGTCAGCTAGAGTAGCAAAGTTCTGTGCCCACTGCTCTGGGTGTCTCTGTTGCCCCCACCACACTGAAGGACATAGTAAGGAAAAGGTGCCTTAAGGATTTCAGTCTACCTCCTACCCCTGTGTTTAGCTGAACCCCCTGATGTCTGTCCCACTGGTCACCATGATGCCTGAATACCTGTGGACCATGGAGAACGACATGTTGATTAGCTACACCTCCACTCCAGAGTTCCTCAGCAGCCCCTGGGACTGGATCGGACTGTACAAGGTGATGTGGCAAGCTTGGCAGGGAGTTCATCATCCTCTGGTTTGTCCATCATTTGGGCTCACAGGAATTGGGCAGAGATCACTGTTCACCCCAGAGATCCTTACCAACTTAGGGCCTGTCCGGGAAGGGAAAGGGTGCAGCGGCCAGCCCCAGCAGAAAGACCACCTTCTCAGTAGGATTTCTCTAGCTCTCATACCCTGTTCAGCCACTGACTGTCTCATCTCCGCTCACAGGTAGGGATGCGCCACATTAACGACTATGTGTCCTATGTCTGGGTTGGCGACAACCAAGTCTCCTTTAGCAACAACCCAAACCAGGTACATCTCTATCCTGCAAACTTGACTAAATATTCTTGTCTTCCGGAAGGAAGAAAGTGTTGGATAATTTACCACTATGCTGGGAAGGGCCTAGGGCCCTACAGCTGACACTGTTTCCTTTTGTTCCAGGTATACATCAACATCAGTGATGTCCCTGAAACTGAGGATCAATTTCTTCTCTGTTATTATAGCAACAATCTGCACTCTGTAGTAGGGATAAGTCAGCCTTTCAAGGTAAGGGGTGTTGGCGGGAGAAGGGGAGGGTTTCTTTGAAGGACTTGAGCCCTTTGTTAGTGCTCTGAGGCCACAGACCTGGGAAGCACCCTGTGCCTGTGGAGCTGTATCTTTTGAGTGGTGGGCATTAGGAACGTGGGTAAGACCTCTGCTTACCTCTTCTGCCATTTGTTTCACTCCTGCAGATCCCGCTTCGCTGCTTTTTGAGGGATGACGCACTGTATGAGCCTGGGCCACAGATCTGAGTCCAGATGGGAGTGAATGAATCCGGGGCGGAGGCTAGAGCTGGAAGCCAGCTCTGCCTCAGCACTGCCAGGAGCGCTGGGTCTGGCCCAGCCCCTTAGGAGGCAGCTGAGTATCCTCTAGCTCCCCACCTCCGGGGGAGCTCAGCCAGACTCCTCTGCTCTCCCCAGGCCATTTAATACAGGTTCTTGTTACTGAGATGTGACTGAAACAAAGTAGTGTGTCAATGGTGAAGACTTGGGGCAGTCCACTGTATACGGAAAAGGCCACTAGCTTGCATACCATCTCTTTACTCTTCCTTTCCCCGACACAGAAACATGCGCTCTCACACCCAAGTAATTGTGCCAGGCACATGCCCCATTTGGCACAGGCCTACATTCCTATCACGCCATCCTGGGCTTTGGGCCTGGGGGGGGTGTTCACATTTGTACAGGCCCCATAAATTAGGTGGCACTGGGTTCCAAAAGTCTTGGCATCTCATAGTTGTCCCCATGGGGATGAATGGAGGCTAAGATCCCTGTCTGCAGCTGAGGCACTAAGTAGATGGTATATCTGCCTCTACCGTGTAATGCAGAGTCTGAGCAGGAAGTTCTTGGGCCTAAGCACAGCGGATTGTATAGATCCAGGTTAGCTTCTGCAGGTGAGTAAGGCCCCATGTCCCCACCCTGGCCTTTACAAAGGGTTGACAGGTGTTGGGTGGTCCTTTAGCTCGTCTGCTGCCATTCCTATCATGAGTCATTGACAAAACATTGCTCCTCTCTCGGGGCCCTACTGGGACCTAGATGGGAAGCAGCAGAGTAGCTGGGCTCAAGACATTTTGAAGGACCTAGCAGGAATAGGCCTCAGCATTCTGCAGGTGCCATGCAGATATAGCCTGTCCCTATTCCTGCTGATTGCCGACTGCCAATAGTGATTCAGTACCCTTTCTCCCAAGAGAAGACACCTCAGGAGTCTTGCCCTGTAATTCACACATCTGTCTTGTGACTTGAGCCTGAGAGGCACTCCAGTTACTCTAGGTTCTGTATTCTATTCTGGGAGCCACCATGTGTTAAGAATTACCCCCCACCCCCAGGCTTCTAGTGAGCCACGGCTGTCTGTTCTGTGTGAGTTGTTACATTGAGGGATAATTATAAATGTGGCTTTTACACTTGTATGTGACTCCTTTGATGGGGGAGAGGACCAGAGTATAGGAATGGGCCTAGAGACTGGACCTGCACCTGTGATCCTTCCTACCCTACCTCACCACAGGAGTCTGAGTTGTCTAGAAAAATAGAAATGATATACTATTGACAAGTCAGTGAAAGAACCATTGCTGAAACCTCGAACTCCTCAGACACTAGCAGCATGGCTATTCTGACTCATGGAGCCCTGGGGCTGGCTCTGGGGACTAGGAGTCCCAATACTTCTCCACAGACTCACCTCTACCCTTCCTATACTAGAAATCCTGCCCTGATGTCCCGGTGCAGGGTCCCTCCTGAACTGAGAAGGGTGAATTCAGCTGTGATTGAGAGGCGGAAAAAGGAAGGGGATTGCTCCCTCTCAGGCCCCAGGCAGGATATGGCTGTTCTGGGCCCACCCCTGACCCGGTGGGTGGAAACAGGAAACATGTGAGACCTGGTGTGTGCTGGGTCTCTGTGCCTGGCTCCGAGACTGATAAGAGCAATTGTGTGGCCACTGGGATGAGCCTGCCCTGGATAGATGTGCTTCCCAGAGGAAGGAAGCTTTATAGGTCTTTCCTGGGCGGGGGGAAGCTGAGGGAGAAAAGGGAAGGTGCCCGGTCATCAGTGTCAGCACAGTCCCAGGGGTCCTCTGCCCCTCCCATGCCAGCCTCTCCTTGTGGAAAAGTCTGTTTCCCCCTGACTTCCCCATTCTCATTTCCTATAAGGAATGGCTGGAGACCCAGAGCTCAGTCCCAGGCCAGGAAAATGTCAGCTATGATTTAGCAACAATGAAGACAGAAAAACAGGAACACTGTGTATGTGTTTGTGTGTATGGGGGGGGGTGCAGTTGAAAATAAACAGTGGGAGTATACACCCAAGGGACTCAGGAACCTACCTTGAGGCTCCAGTGGTGGGTAGGGCAGAGGCCTCTTGCTGTTCCTAACAACTGCCTAGCATGGCCAGCCCTGGCCTCTAAAACAAGGTGTAGTCAAGTGGTGGCACACACCTTAAATCCCAGCACTGGAGAGGCAGAGGCAGGTGGAGCTCTGATTTCAAGGCCAGTCTGGTCTACAGAATAAGTTCCAGGACAGCCTAACAACACAGAGAAACTCTTTCTGGAAAACAAAAAGGTATAGTCAAATGGTCGGCAGATGCCCGTCCTCCCAACACTCAGATGAAGCAGGAGTTCTAGACTAGCCTAGACAACATTCAAACTTTAAAAAAAGAGAAAAAAAAAGTGGGGTAAGACTCATTACCTTCACAAGCAGCCAAGTTGCAGGGACCTCAAGAGAGAGGGGCAATGCCACGTAACGGATCCTCTTGGCTTGTGGAAAGATGCGCGTGTCCTCTGCTTAGAGGAATGGTTAGTTGGCGCTCTAGCTGTTCTGAGAGAGGGCAGCTTGAGAGGCCCTGCCAAGGAGCTGTTGGGAAGGGAGTGGGGGGTTGTCTCCTAACCTTTGACCTGGAACCCAGGGTCTCATGGGTGGATGCATCAGCTCCTCTGGTTACCTGAGACAACAGGCATTTCCTCCATCCTTCAGCCCCTCCTCTTCCTGTCCCAACCCTCTGGCCAAGAGACCTCCCAATCAGACCTGGACTGCTCCAGCTGTGTCCTGAGAAGCTGGACCAGTCACATCCCCTGGGGCTGGAGTTGAAGCAGAACCAACTGGCTGTCCCAGCGTAAGCCAGTTGAGTCGCCAAAGCCAGTGGACGCTGGACAGTTTTTGCCTTCTGCAGGCTGGCTCTCCACACAGCGGAATGGCACTCCAAGTAGAACTGATACCAACAGGGGAGATCATCCGCGTGGTTCACCCCCACAGGCCATGCAAACTTGTAAGCTGGGGTGATACTGTGGGCTGGGAGGAATGGTGGTGGGGTCTCTTCTGGACTGGGCGGCCTCCAGTACATTCATCTGGAAAGGGATGAGCAGTGAGGACCTGTTCTGAACTTTGATGGGGGCAGACACTATTAGGACACGGAGTAAGTGGAAAGAAGGGGTAAGGGATTGTGGGCTACTAGAAGGAATTTTTTTTTAAACGGAGGTTTTGATTTGAATTCCTCCGCCAGCTCCCTGAACTTAAATGTGCTTAGCTGGAAACTAAACATAGATAACAAGAGGACAGTGCTCTAATGCCAAAAGACGAGTACATATAAAAGTTGCGGGCACATAGTACAAATAATGTCTTCCCTTTCCCCGCCGGGCACGCAGAACTGGCACTGCTCAACTTAAGCAGCATGGAACGAGAAGGTGGGTGAAGACAAAGAGAAAATTAGAAATGGGGAAGGACTGGCCTAGCACGCAAGGCAGTGGAATGAAGGTCTAGTTTGTCTAGGGACGGAGAAACCGCATCTAGTGTTCTCGCCCATCGAGCACTACACCATGAGTCTGGTCTTCTACTGGAGGAGTGTGTGCGCGAACTAGTGTAACTGCTGCGCCTTGTCTGTCCTGCGGGTTGGTAGAGAAGTACAGCACTAAGCCTTGGCGGGTGCTCGCCTGGGCCCTGGAGAGGGCCACCAACACGGGGCGGGGCCCAGGGGCGCGCGCGCGCCTGAGTCTGGGCCTTGCGGGGGAATGACGATAGGCGGCGGCCCGGCCCCTAGCGGGCCCTGGGCGGGGAGAGCGTACCGGAGCCGCGGACTCCCGAGGCGGCCACACTGTTCAGCCCAGCCCCCGCCCGAACACACGAAGAGCAGAGTCGGTGGGTACGCGCGGGAGGGGACGCGGCCGCAGGGTCCCGGGTGGCCTCCGTTGGCCAGCTGGCTAGAGGAAGGGGCAGGCGGCTGGGCGCCTTCAGCGACCAGAGCTGTGGCCGTGATGTCTCTGGCCTGGTATTGCTAAGACAAGATTCGCTCAGCCCAACTGGACCTAGAGGCACTAGGGTTCAGTTTCTTGGGTACACACGCGGGTAAAGAGGGGGCGCGGGATCCAGGCACCCGGTGCTCCCTCCGGGCCACTCCCGCAGCCCTCCCTGCCCCTGCTCTGGGTTCCGGAGAAACTGGCCGAGCCCCGCCCCTTCCCGTCCTTCGCCGGGGGAGTCCAGGCGTGCCCGTGATCCTTGCGAGCCGTTTCTGGAAATGAGGCGGGTGCGGGGCTCAGAGATGAATAGGAGAATGAATGGCTGGCCCACTGTTTTATTCTGTTCCGGCATGCGCCAGCCTCTTGCTCACACTCCTGGCCTCTGAGATTCATTCATTCATGCAGGCGCCCACCACTGAGGGGGGGGGGGTTATTGAATCTCCAGCGAAAGCCTAGCTGAGTGCTTGCCTAAGACCGGAGCCGTCTCCCGGCAGAGTCTAACAAGGAAACGGACGTTTAGTACTTGATTTGGTGAGGAGGAGGCTGTGTGTTAGGGGAAATTAGGAAGGTGTTGTGGAGAAGGTGATGTCTGAGCTGATTCTTCAGGGATGACTGTGAGGTGGGGAGGCCGAGTGAGCTGCAGGTGCAAAGCCACAGACGCATGAAGTTCCATGTGGTTGGTGGTTGGCAGCACTGGTACAAGCAGCACCTCCTGTGTGTGGTGGTTGTACCAGTGGGGGAAGTGTGGAGAAAGAAGGGGTTGAAGGGGACTGACTACCTGTGCAGTCATGGATTCATACAGGAGCGGTGGAGTAAACCGAGTCCATTCGCAAGGGCTTGACAGGAAGTTGTGAGTGTGAAGGCAGGCTTTGCACGTGGGGAGCTATGCGGTATAAACCTCCCTCGTTAACTTGAGATGTTAACTGTCAGATTTGCATTTGTAAGTGCCACAGGCCGATACCGGAACTTTGATTGTTGGGAGGAAGACAGGGAGAACAGTTAGGGGGCTGTTCATGTTGGTCCAGAAGAAGAGCAGGATGGAGGCAGGAGTGAGGTTCTTAGGAGGTGGCGACTGGTGGAAGGGATGGAGAGAAGAGGACCGGCCTGGAATGCAGGCTCATGATTACCGGCTGTCAGGACCTAGGACAGTGAACATGAAAACTGTCAGGGGCAAGGAGCTTTGTTCATTATTGCTGGACTCACAGGTAAAGGTCTCCGGCAGACCAAAAGATCCATGATTCTGGAGCTAAAGTATCAGGCCCTGTGAGTAAAACCCTCCCCATCCCTGCTCACAGTTCCCTGAAGCCTCCAACAGTCCCTGATGGGGCAGCGCCATGAAACAAGTAAGAGCATCTGCTTTGTGCCCAGCACTGAGTGGTTTTGTTTTCCCTGCTCGGTGAGGCCATGTTTGCCTCGGTGGAAATCAGTGTAGCCCTGGAGGTTGGAGGAGCATTTGGGGCTGCCCACAGCCCTTCACTCTACCAGAGGTCAGGCTTGGTAACACTAGGGAAGGGCCCACCGAATGACCCAGAATGTCAGTCCTAGTCCCTGCAGTTCCCAGTACACATTTGCCCAGGTGGGAGGAGACCCAGAGGTGCTTTTTAGGAAATAAGTCTTGGGTCACTCACTGGCTTAAGGTGTACTCCAGCCTACAGTGAGTCTTAAGCCCAGGGTCGCACTGTGCGACCCAACGACCTTCGCCTGTTCCTCAATTGTCACACCTAAAGCACACACATCAGTAGTCACCTGACAGAGGCCCCTGCCCTAGGTCACCGAGGAAAACTGTCAGTCCTGTTAACTGTTGGGAGGGATCAGGGAAGTATTAGGGGTCAGGGAGGTAGTATTGGGGTCCTGGGTACCAGACCCATCCCTCTTAGATGTATAGAAATCTTAAACAAGGCGTCTCACCTACCTAGTCTCAGTTCCCCCTTCTAAAATAGAACAACACAGAACTCATGGTGTGGCGCCGCGCACTGACGGGAGTGACACAAGCTCAGAACGCAGGAAGCGCCTGGCGTGGCGGTGTCGCCTCGGTTCTCCACCTCCACTTCACTTCCCCTCTCTGGACTCACGCTTCTGTCCAGAGAGGTGGAGCAGGCCAGGAGAGGTTGCCCGGACTGTGGCTGGCCTATGGCCCACAGGGCGGCGGCGACGCGCCCTCCTTCCGATGCGGGGCGGTGGCTGCGGGGGCGCCAGCGGGCATCCCAGGAATGCGACTGCGCCGCTCGGGACGGGTGAAGCCGCCGGACCCCTCCGCGCGCGGATTCCCCTCATTCCAGCCGCTTGACGCGGCGGGGCGGGGCGGGGCGGGGCGGGCACTGCGACCTCGAAGCCCCGCCCCCAAGCCCGTCACTCCCACCCAGACTTTACGGGCCAGAGCGGGAGCTCCGTGAGGCCGCCGCAGGGGGAGGGGAACGAGCCCAGTTCCAAGCTCTCCCGCCCTCTATCTTCGGATGCTCTAGGGTGGGCTGAAAGTCGTGTCTTCATGCTTTTAAAGCCGGGGCATCGTAGAGGGCGCTCTCCCTGCCCTGTGTCTTTCACCCATCTTCCACCTGCGGCACCCATTCCCCTGGCCCTCTCCAAAAGGCCCCATTTCCCAGCTGGCGCCTCACGCCTCCCCCACCCCCGGGTTGCGGCTCAGGCTGAGCTGTTGTTCACGAAGTAATGAACCATCTTTCCCCTCGAGGCTGCAGCCAGCACCTGTCGCAAGCTCACCTCCCTAGGGAGTCCCTGTCCAAGGAGTGGGGCGCTTTGGTGCTTTGGGGTTCTTACTCCGCCTCGCCTCTCTAGAACAAGTCAGTATCCGCGGTACATTCTTCAGGTTAACAGCGGGCGAGAAACAGATAAGGCACCTGAGAACCCTTTGCAAGTCACAGATAGAGGCGCGCGGGGGGGGGGGGGGGGGACTTTCTCCACTAGACAAGAAGAGTGAACTCACACCCAAAGCATGTGTATTAGAATGAGCGTGGCTGGGAAAAAGAGGAAGAGGGTGGTGGTGTTGGGGACTTTGGCGGTGCCTTGGTGCTTCATTTCAGGCCACCCAGCAATTCTTCTGGCAGATATTAACCTCGTTTTAAAGATGAACAGTCTGTCTCCTAAGAAGTTACGGGAATCTTTTTCTTTTTGCCTTACCTTAGACATCAATATGCTACAAGTGGTGGCAAACTGAGCCAGAGTCCACCCCACATCACACACACACACACACACACCCCTCTGGCCTAAAAGGGTCTGGTGCCTTCAGAGAGTCAGCTGGAAGCCAGACTGGAGAGACAGCTGATGGCCTGGGTAGAGAGAATGGGAGATCTAGAGGGACCAGAAAGGAAGAGAGATGAGAGAAGCCCCTAGGACACTGAGTCCGAAGAAAGATGCTCAGGATGGAGCATAAGGGTATTGACTGCAAATGCAGGAAAGTCAGAAGGTGGCTGCGCACCCAGAAACTCAGGCTTCTATAGGGTACATGCTGAGCAGAAAGGGCACACACCCTGTTGCCATCCCTGGCCCTAGGGCTTGTGTTCTTTCCTGAGGAAGAGACTTTTCGAGAGATTTTCTCCCTGGGCATCCTGGCACAGGTTTGTAATCTCAGCACTCAGGAGTCTTAGGCAGGAGGATCTGGAGTTCCAGGCCAGCTTGGGCTACGTAGTGGGACCCTGTCCCAAACAATTTTTTCCTAGGGATTTAAAGAATGGAACTGGTCCTCCCGGAGTGTGTACGGGGGAGGACAGTGCCCCGCACAGAGGCTCCGCCTGTCCAGGCGCGCCGGCCGTATTTGGACATTTCGTTCTATTTTTAACTTTCCCGGGACTCGAGGTTGGGGGTGGGGAGGGAAATCCTGCTTCCTCGGTGACCCACCGGCTTCAGTCCTGGTCTCTCGCGGGGTGTCAGGCCCGTGTTGTAGACACGAGCCCGGAAGTGAGTTCCGGGGCCATGTAGACGCGGCGGCCGAGCGGGTTCCGGGCCCCACCCTGGAACTAACGACGTTCCTCCTGGAAAACCTGACTCAGGCGGAGCCCGCGGCACGCAGGAGGCCCCGCCCCTCGCGCGCCCCCTCTTAGGTCCCGTGGCCCCCTCCCACCCATCCCGGGCCTGACCGGCCGCAGAGAGACCCCGGGGTCCAAGCCCCTGAAGCCGCAGGGCCTGGGGGGGGGGCGGCGCGGGGGGCGGTGCGGGGGGCGGGCCGGCCCCTCCCTCGCTGACGCCGCGACCGAGCTCCCCGACCAAGAGCGCGGGCAGCGGAGCGGGGAGCCAGGTCGGGCAGGATGCGCTACCGGGCGTCGGTGAGCAAGGGCGCGGGTGGGGTGGGGGGGTCCTGGGTGTCGCTCGGTGGCCCGCAGCGTCTCCTGGACTGGCTAGGAAGCAGGCGCGGCCCAGGAATTTCGGTGGAAAACGTCCCTGAAAGTTGCTAGGGCAGGAGGCCGAGGCGGAGAAGGCTGCAGAACGCTAGGACCCAGAGCCTTGCGGGTCGCCCCTGCTGACGGCTGAGACCCCTCACACAAGGGCAAGGGGGCGATGGCTGCGGCCGTGTTGGGCAACAGCTTTGGGATGGGTGGGCAGGTGTGAGGGAAGCAGGCCCCAGACTCTTAGGGGTGACCAAGGAACAGAGAGCTCCTGGGCAACTAGGGTCAGGAGAGACTTAGTGACCTCTCTGGGATTTACAGCCGCTCCCAATACCTTCCTCTTCCTTGACTCTTAGCACTTTCTAGAACCCGCAGACTCTCTTTAAAGGAAAACCTCAGCCTCGGACAGGGCACAAGGGGCTAGCCAAGCCTGTACCTGCCCCACCCTTGGGTGGCAGCTGGGTTTTCCCCTGGTAGAACCCCCAACCTCCTGAGGCTTCTCAACCATGGAGGAATTGTGTGGGGAGCGTAGCAGCTGGAGTGGAGGGAGTGGCTCCAGCTGAAGGAGGGCAGGCCACCCACTTCTAGGGTGGGTGTCAAGTCCAGCTGGGGTGGTGGCCCATGGGGAAACCCTCTCCTGGGAGGTGCTTGACCCCTAAACAACTCTGCCCCTGGGGGATTTTGGGTCTGTGGGAGCAAGAGAAATGGCCCGTCCCTGTCTGCAGAATTCACTCCAGACCATTTGTTCTCCAAAGCACCTGTAACACTCAGCTGAGGGATCTGAGGTCACCTGAACTAGCTCATTCCTCTTCCCAAGGAGGAAACAGTCCGGAGAAAGGAGATTTGTCCAAGGTCAACACAGCCTTCTTTCTGCCGTTCCTTTGAGTTCCTTCTGACCCACCTTTCTCCACACAATACTACTCCTCTCTGAATTCCGTGCACTTGTTCTGTGTCTGCTGGGTCCCTGGTGCTCCTGTAGGCTTTGTGCATGGCCCATGTGACCCAAACATATGTCCCAAACATGTTCTGTAGCCTGTGTCCAGGTGCCTCTGCCTGCCACATCCTGCAGGTGGGGTAGGAGACGTGGCCTTGCTTTAACCTGCAGACTCTGACCTTGCCTTGTGGATGCTTTTCCACAGGCCCTAGGCAGTGACGGGGTACGGGTGACCATGGAGAACGCCTTGACAGCCCGGGACCGCGTGGGGGTGCAGGACTTTGTTCTCCTGGAGAACTTCACCAGTGAGGCCTCCTTCATTGAGAACCTGCGGCGACGATTCCGGGAGAACCTCATTTATGTGAGAACCGTGGGTGGCGCTGGGGGAACAGACCTAGGGTGAAGGAGACACCAGGAGCCTTCGGGAAAAGCTGCTGACCCTTCTCTGTCCCCCAGACCTACATTGGCCCTGTCCTGGTTTCTGTCAACCCCTACCGAGACCTACAGATCTACAGCCGTCAGCATATGGAACGCTACCGTGGTGTCAGTTTCTATGAAGTGCCACCTCATCTGTAAGTGGCTCTCCTACCTTTCCAGGAATGACCTCCCCCATCGTCATGCAAGATGACCCCACCCTACCCCCACTTGGAAATGATTCCTGACCCCTGCCTCGGGTGACTCACTGTTCACAACTGTGAGGAATCCCATGATTGCTCACCCCAGAGTTACCTCCGTTCTCATTAGACGAACGAGTCTCTAGATTCCATCCTCCAGGACCCTCAGCTCCCAACCTCAGTCCCCACTCATGATGTATTCCTTTAACTATGCTAAAGTGTTCCACCTGGCTAGCACCCCACCTGGAGTGACCCGATCAGACTTCCATGTGATAGTGAACCCAGCCCCCATCCTCAGCTGGGGAGGTCTACCCTGTAAGGGTTTCCCACCCTGTGAACTCCCTGACAAACCTCTGCCCCAGGTTTGCGGTTGCTGACACTGTGTACCGGGCGCTGCGAACTGAGCGGCGGGACCAGGCGGTGATGATTTCCGGAGAGAGTGGGGCAGGCAAGACAGAGGCCACCAAGAGATTGCTACAGTTCTATGCAGAGACGTGCCCGGCCCCTGAGCGGGGTGGTGCAGTGCGGGACCGGCTGCTGCAGAGCAACCCTGTGCTGGAGGTGAGGGGACTGGACGGCAGCATCTCTGGAAAGGGGAGGAGAAGAAGAAAATGCCAGGCTTCTCTCACATTCCCATCCACTCCCAGGCCTTTGGAAATGCCAAGACTCTCCGCAACGATAACTCCAGCCGGTTCGGGAAGTACATGGATGTGCAGTTTGACTTCAAGGTACCTGTGGGTGGAGTGAAGCATTAGGAGTGGTCGGGCTTGCCATTCAGTCGGTTTGGTATTTGTTGAGTGTTTACTGTGTGCCAGGCACTCTCCCAGGTGCTGCTGTTAGAGCAGTGAAATCAGTCTTGTCTCCTGGAGTGATGGGTGATAAACAGAAACAGAATAATCTAGGCCGTAGCAGGAAATAAAATAAGATAAAGGTGGTATCTGCTGCGATTTTTTTTTTTAGTGAGATAGTCTCAAGTTGTGGGTTTTTTTTATTATTTTTTTATTTTTATTTTATGTGCATTGGTGTTTTGCCTTCTGGTATGTCTGCGTGAGGGTGTCGGGTCCCCTGGAACTGGAGTTACAGACAGTTGTGAGCTGCTATGTGGGGTCTGGGAATTGAACTCAGGTCTTCTGGAAGAGCAGCTGTGCCCTTGAGCACTGAGCCATCTCTCGGGTCCTGAGATAGTCTCATTGTCATCCAGACTGCTCTGAAGCTTCCGGTTGTGCTGCTTCATCTTCCTGAGCCGCTGAGATTGCAGGGGTGCACAGCACATCTGAGCCTGCAGTTCTGTAGCAGACAGGGAAGGCCTCACTTGGAGGTGGCATTTCAGTAATGCTTGGTGGCAGTGGAGAGCAGGCATAGCAGATGCCTTGGAGAAGGAAGCCAGGTCGATGTGAGGGCCAAGGCCTTGCAGAGGTAGAGTTTTTAGGGTGTTTAGAGATTACAGTGAAGCCAGAAACTGGAGGAGGAAGCATGGTACCAAGAAGCAGGAGCGGGGAACCAGGGCCTTTTGGATCTTTGCAGATTTTTTTCCCCATCCTTAATGTGGCAATTAAACCAAGGACTTTAAATCATATTAAGAACACAGACTACATAGAGAACTTTGGTCAGAGAAAGCCCTGTGAGAATATTTTTTCAACTAAGTGAAAAGAAATTATCAGAGGGTTTTGAATAGTAGCCTGTCATGATGCAACTTTCCTACTGAAAAGGTCATTCTTGCCTTTGTTGGGAGTGGATGATAGAGGAACCCAGCCAAGCCGGGAAACCGGTTCGGAGGCTGATGTAATAATGTAGGTGACAGATGATGGCGTCTCAGGTCGTGGTGGTAGTCACAGGTGAAGAGCAGAGGTTGGATTCTAGGTGTTTTCAAGGTTAAAGCAGCAGGATCGGCTGTTTGTTTAGATATAAGAAGTAGGTGAAAAAAGGGTTTCTGGGAGGACCGCAACCTACCCTCTAGAAGAACTTGCAGGATGGAGCTGCCGCTGATCGAGATGGGAGGGCACAAGCAGGAGTTGGTGTGGGAGAGAAAAAAGCTGGAATGCACTGTCAGGCCTGTTAAATTTGCAGTGCCTGGCAGGCATACAAGTATGCCTCGGAAGTAGATAGAGTTGAGTCTCTCTCTCTCTCTCTAAATTGTGTATGTGTGCATGTGTGTATACTCGCAGAGGTAAGAACAGATGTCATTTAACCACTGAGCTATGTCTCTTTTTCCTAAGTGAAGAAACTGAGGCCAGGGTGGGTGCCTGAGCCCACTGATCTAGTAGCAGAGCTGGAATGAGAGCCCAGGTCTACTATGGGAGAGAAAGAGGAAGAGGGGTTCTAGCTGACCATCCCTGTTCCCCACCTTACCCACAGGGAGCCCCTGTGGGAGGCCACATCCTCAGTTACCTCCTGGAAAAGTCACGAGTGGTACACCAGAATCATGGAGAACGGAACTTCCACATCTTCTACCAGCTACTGGAGGGGGGTGAGGAGGAGACTCTTCGTCGCCTGGGCTTGGAACGGAACCCCCAGAGCTACTTGTACCTGGTGAAGGTGAGTGGTTGGCAGGCAGGATTGGCGCCACCCAGGGGGCACAGTGCCAGTGCTGGCAGTCAGCTATGCTCTCTCTCCAGGGCCAGTGTGCCAAAGTCTCCTCCATCAATGATAAGAGTGACTGGAAGGTCGTCAGGAAGGCACTGTCAGTCATTGACTTCACTGAGGATGAAGTGGAGGTTAGGGCTCTTCTCTGGACCCTCCTCCCCCACACCCCAAATTCACCCATTTCTTTTGGAGCCCATTTCTACTTCAGGTTCCCTTCTCTTCCTGAGTGCTTTCCCAACCATCCCCTGATGTATCTGAGCATCTCCTATTTGCTCTTATGGGCTGCCCTGACCTCCCTGACCTCATAACCACCACATGCCCCTGCTGCCACCTCAGGACTTGCTAAGCATCGTGGCCAGTGTCCTACATTTGGGCAACATCCACTTTGCTGCTGATGAGGACAGTAATGCCCAGGTTACTACTGAGAACCAGCTCAAGTATCTGACTAGGGTGAGTGGTGGTCAGAGGGCAAGGAAAGGGAGAACTGAGACGAGAGGACCAGCCCCTCATCTTGCCCACTCCACCCTTGGCAGCTACTCGGTGTAGAAGGCACAACGCTGAGGGAAGCCCTGACTCACAGAAAGATCATCGCCAAGGGGGAAGAGGTAAGACTCGGCTTGGCTGCAGAAACAGGAGATGTGGGCAGTCCTGGGGAGCCTTGTCCTTTTGTTCTTCTCTGCTGTCTACTCAGGGTCTTCAGTAGGGCCGGAGGGACATGATGCAGGGCCTAGAGACTCCCACCTCCATGAATGAGGCCCCTGTAACAGTTTCCCTATGGTGTCCTAAATAGTACTACCACTCTGGTTTAATAGCACTAGGAAGGCGGGGTAGTGAGAACATCCTTGTCTGATGCCTGAGTCTGAGGGGAGGTGGGACAGAAGGGTGTCCGGCATTCATCTCCTGTTTTATCCTCTGTGGCAGCTCCTGAGCCCACTGAACCTTGAGCAGGCCGCATATGCAAGGGATGCTCTTGCCAAGGCCGTGTACAGTCGCACTTTCACCTGGCTGGTCACAAAGATCAACAGGTCACTGGCCTCTAAGGTGAGTACTCAAACCCATGCTGCTTCCGAGGAAGGCAGGGAGAGTGGTCAGAGAGGCCTGTGGCTGGGAGCCGGGGCAGACCCTGGAGACGCATGCTCTCTGCTGACTGGCTGGCCCTAGGATGCTGAGAGCCCCAGCTGGAGAAGCACCACAGTTCTTGGTCTCCTGGACATTTACGGCTTTGAAGTATTTCAGCACAACAGGTCAGTCCTTCACTTTTAATCCCTGCTGGTCTGTCTGCTAATGTTTGTGTTCTGCCCCCTCCTTTGTCCCCTGCCTCTCATTCCCAGCCATGGTCCTGCTTTGCATCTCTCAGCCCGGCTGCTTGTGCCTGATCCTGTCCTTTCCCTGTCCCCCGGCTTTGTGTTCCTGGCACTGCTGCGGGTTCTTCCACTGCCCCTCAGCTTTGAGCAGTTCTGCATCAACTACTGCAACGAGAAGCTGCAGCAGCTCTTCATTGAGTTGACTCTCAAGTCTGAGCAGGAGGAATATGAAGCAGAGGGCATTGCGGTACGTGCTCTCCTGGCGCACCCTGCATGTCATGGGAAGCCAGGCCCTGGGGCTCCCAGGAGAGAGTGTGGAGCCCTCTAATTGCTGTCCCCCTCTCTCTGTGCAGTGGGAACCTGTCCAGTATTTCAACAACAAGATCATCTGTGACCTGGTGGAGGAGAAGTTCAAGGGCATCATCTCCATCTTGGTACGTAGTCTGCTCTTCTAGCCTCATTTTGGGAGGCAACAGGAAAGCCTTCCCCCCTTTCTTTCCCCAGTGTGTCCGCTGGGGCAGTGTGTGGGGTTGGGCTGGGTAAGGTGAGGCTCTGGCCCAGTCTGCCGGCTCTATCAGGGCTCCCTAAGCTCTGCCCCTTTCTCCTGTGCCTATGGCTTCTTGTATGGTGTCCTCTATGTTTATCACCTTGTGCCCTGCCCTGCAGGATGAAGAGTGTCTGCGTCCTGGGGAGGCCACAGACCTGACCTTCCTGGAGAAGCTGGAGGACACTATCAAGCACCACCCCCACTTCCTGACGTGAGTGGGCTGCTGGGGCAAGGGGCTCACATTCGGCAGAACCTGTGAAAGGGCTGGGGTCCCTGCAAAGTGCCAACACCAGCCATGAAACTGAAGGCATAGCTCAGTGATAGAGGGCTTGCCCAGCATGCACGGGACTCCTTTTGGATCCCCAGCACCTAAAACAAAATAAACCACTAGCCACAAGTTAGTCACCAGAGAAAGTGATGATGGGACAGTTACCAAAAGCCACTGTTAGACCTTCCTCTTTGAATCATTTTTGAGAATGAAACTTGTTAAATTGTGTTTTTTTTTTTAAGCTTCCTTATTTGTAAATTGCTTCCTATATAAGGAATCTCCTACACTTAGGAGGTGGAGGCATTAAAATTAGTAGTTCAAAGCCATCTTGGCTACATAGCAAATTCAAGACTACATGAGATCCTATTTACAAACAAAACAAAAAACAGAAGTGGGGGCCGGGCGGTGGTGGCGCACGCCTTTAATCCCAGCACTCGGGAGGCAGAGGCAGGCGGATCTCTGTGAGTTCGAGACCAGCCTGGTCTACAAGAGCTAGTTCCAGGACAGGCTCCAAAACCACAGAGAAACCCTGTCTCGAAAAACCAAAAAAAAAAAAAAAAAAAAAAAAACAGAAGTGGGGAAGCTCAGCACACAACCGGGCACACTCATCTCTGAGCCTATAACACCCCGTAAGGATAATGCTTGTGTTCTATCTTACCAAAACTCAGAAAAATTCACTCTTTTGGTCAAGGTTATCTATTTAGGTTGTAGATCTTGGAATGAATGTCCCAGGCTTTTGGACTCAAACACCATAAGCATTGTTTGCTTAACAGTACAAGAAGCCAAGCATGAAACACACGGCTTTAATCCAGCACTCTGGAGCAGAGGCAAGCAGACTGCTGTGAGTTCCAGGCCAGCCTGGTTCTAGGACAGACCGCTAGAGAGACCGTGCTCAAAAAAAACCAAACAGTACATGAAAAAAATTGTTTCTGGTTATTCTTGATGGTTCATGCACTCAAAAAGTGGAGGGAGAGGGATGGCTTCAGGTTTGAAGCAAACTTGCGCTACAGTATGAGCTCCTATCTCTAAAAAGAAAGAAAGGGCCCAGAAGTGATAGTACATGCCTTTAATCTCAGTACTCTCAAGGCAGAGGCAGATGGATCTCTGTGAGTTCGAGGCCAGCCTGGTCTACAGAGTGAGGTCCAGGACTGACAAGACTACAAAGGGAAACCCTGTCTTGAAAAACTTAAGGAAAGAAGGAAGGAAGCAGGCAAAACATTTGAAGGGATTTTTTGGTGGGGCAGTTTATTGTTTGTTTTAAGACCAAATGTCATAGTACCCTGAGTGCCCTGGAATTTAGAGATCTGCCTGCTTCTGCCTTTGGAGTGTTGGATTTAAAGGCTTTCACCACCATATCTGGTATTGGTTAGCCTTTCTCTCTCTCTCTCTTTTTAAGATTTATTTATTTATTATGTATAGTGTTCTGTCTGCATGCCAGAAGAGGGCACCAGATCTCATTACAGATGGTTGTGAGCCACCGTGTGATACTGGGAGTTGAACTCAGGACCTTTTGAAGGGCAGCCAGTGCTCTTAACCACTACGCTGTCTCTTCAGACCTCTCTTTTGTTTTTTGAAACAAGATTTCTCTGTGTAGCCCTGGCTGTCCTGGAACTAACTTTGTAGACCAGGCTGGCCTCAAACTTAGAGGTCTGCCTGCTTCTGCCTCTCGAGTGCTGGGATTTTTGGTGTTTGCAGCTGGCTGGCTTTGATTTTTTTTTTTTTTTTTTTTGAGACAGGACCTCATGTTGCCCGGTCTGGCCTGGAACTCACTGTGTGGCAAAGGATGGCTTTGAACTCCTGATCTTATCTTCCTCTGCCTCCTGAGTGCTAGGGTTACAGGCATGGCCATCATACCAAACAATAAAATTCACTTGATTATGAAAATAATACTGCGGGGCTGGAGAGATGGCTCAGTGGTTAAGAGCACTGCCTGCTCCTCCAAGGGTTCGGAGTTCAATTCCCAGCAACCACATGGTGGCTCACAACCATCTGTAGTGAGGCCTGGTGCCCTCTTCTGGCATACACGCAGACAGAATATTGTATACATAATAATAAATAAATATTTTTTAAAAAAAAAGAAAAAAAAGAAAATAATACTGCTCATTAGAGAGAGTTGGAATGTGTGCAAAACTACTTGTGACCCTGTTACCCAGAGGTCATCACTGTTAACAATTCCAGGCATTTCCTTCCTGCCTTTTCCTATACATTTTTTTCCAAAGTCAAAGACTTACTGTGTATGAGGCTCGGGATAATGTTATGTTCTAAGGTTTTTCCTGTATCCAGTGGAAAAATTTCTTCAAAATTTGTCCTTCGAGGGCTACAACCCATGGGGACTTTGCAGCTCCTACCCTGCCTTGAAGGCCCTAGTGACAGCCTTTCTATGTTTTTTTTTTTTGGGGGGGGGGGGGCGGGGTTGGTTGGTCGATTTGGTTTTTTTTTTTTTTGTTGTTGTTGTTTTTTGGTAGTTTTTCGAGACAGGGTTTCTGTATATAACAGCCCTGACTGTCCTGGAACTCACTTGGTAAACCAGGCTGCCTGGCTGGCCTCAAGCTCACAAAGACTGGCCTACTCTGCCTCTAGAGTAAAAGGATAAAAGCATGCACCACTACACCCAGTGGTTGTTTGGTTTCTCTGTGTAGCCCTGGCCATCCTGGAACCCACTGTGTAGACCAGGCTGGCCCCATACTCACAGACATTCACTTACCCCTGCTTTGGAAGCATGTGCCACCACCACACCACTGTTTTGTTTTTTGTTTTTGTGTGGTGTTGAAGATGGGGCCTAGGGCTTCACACATGCTAGACAAGCGTCCCGTCCAGTCAGTGAGCTACCTAGCAGCCCACCCTCCAGGTTTCCGATGTGAGAGCAAGGCGACCGTATCTCTGGATAGGTGCTCAGAATAGTTCTTTTTTTTTTTCTCAGAATAGTTCTTAAAAGTAAAACACGGACTAGGGGGTACAAGCATGTTTAAGATTTAAATAATCTCATGGGACAGATTCCATTCTGAAAATGGAGAGGACAGCTTTACCACCCTCTAAACAGCTGGGCAGTGGCTAGAGGCAATGAAAATAGCCCTATGCCTGGACTGATTGGCAGGCTTAAGCCCAAATTCCTGCTCCTCGCTCCTGGAGCTAGGCCGTCCTCTAGGCAAGTTTGTCTATTCTGAGTGTCTGTGAACTCTGCAGCAGGCCTCAGGCCTGCACAGTCTGTCGCATGGTGTGCAGTCTGTGGGACAGCCCAGGGCCTGCTGGCTCCTTCCTGGATGGCTCATAAAGCTTTTTCAACAGGCAGGGGCAAGCCCCAGGTCAGAATTCTGTAGTTTCCTGTTCTTGTCACCCTTAGGCACAAGCTCGCTGACCAGAAGACCAGGAAATCCCTAGGCCGAGGGGAGTTCCGCCTTCTTCACTATGCTGGAGAGGTGACCTACAGTGTGACCGGTGAGGATCCTGATGCTGGGTCCCGTGGGGCAAGGAGGGGACACTCCCTCACCTCTCATCTGTTCTCCCCTTTCAGGGTTTCTGGATAAAAACAACGACCTTCTCTTCCGGAATCTGAAGGAGGTGAGGCAGACTGGCAGGCCGAGGTGGGTTGGGTACCCTTAGCTCTGTGTGTGTCCCTGGCTTTGTGCTCAACTCCATCTTCTTCTGCCCTGCAGATCATGTGCAGCTCAAAGAACCCCATCATGTGCCAGTGCTTTGACAGGAATGAGCTCAGTGACAAGAAGCGGCCAGAGACGGTGCGGAGGCTGTGACACCAGGGTGGTGTGTGTGTGTCTGAGCCCAGACCAGAGCCTCCCTGGCACTGCAACTGTGAGCGTGTTTAGCACCAGTGTGTGCATGCATAGGTGTCTACAAGAGGCTGCTCTCAGGACTGTCTTTGCCTAGTTCTGTCCCCCCATTTTTATTACGTTTATTTACTTGTGTGTGTATGTGTGAGTGTGTGTGTGTGTACATGTGCCATGGTGTGAGTGGAGGGCTGAAGATTCTTTCTACCACATGAATCTCCGGGATCAAACTCGGGATGTCAGACTTGTCAGGAAGTGTCATTGCCCACTGGGCCACCTCTAGTCCTTCTATGTCTTGTTTCTAAGTGCATACCTATGTGTCCACCTTTGTATGTAGACTCTCTGTATGGGTACCCAGGGTACCCCAGCCTACATGGGCATTTATGTGTATCTACCTAGTCAGCAGACATCTCTCCTCTCTGAGATATCAGAAGCAAAAAGACGCTCTCACAATCAGGTGCATGGGCACTTTGGACACCAGAAAGAGGGAGCAAACTGCCTGAGGGGTTGGAGAGGTAGGATTCTGGAAAGCTCCAAGGCAAAGGCAGCTTTTGAGGTGAGAAAATGAGTAGGTGCTTGTCAAGTGAACCCGTCTGAGGGCGCTTTAGGCAGCAAAAGGTCAACACATGCACCCAGAGGCCAAGGGAAAGCTAGACAGTTGAAAAGAACAGTTTAGTCATGAAGAGGCTGGAAAAGGCAGATATGTGGTCGGTGGTGCCAGATGCAGGGGACTTTCAGCCAGCTGAGGGCAGACATGCAATGATTGGGCTGAGTCAGAAGAGGGCATCACAGCTCCAGGTCAGGAGGGAGAGAAGACCAGAGTGCTTCCAGCTGGCTCACAGAGACACTGTGGTGCCTCCCCAGGCCTTGACTCTGCTGTTCTAACTCTGTCCTTCCCATCTTCTGCCTGAGCCTCCTCTTCTTCCTCCCCATCTTCTGCCTGAGCCTTGTTCTCTTCCAGCCAGTGTAGCAGGCTTTTTTTGGGCCACCAAATCATGACACAGAGACTTAATGCTTGGTCTTAGCTCTTAGGCCTGTTTCTTGTTAGCTCTTATAACTTAATTTAACCTGTTGCTCCCCGTCTGTGTTCTCCCTCTGGACTGTTTTTGTTCTTATGTCCTGCTTTCACTGCTTCCTCCACATCTTCACTGGCTGGTACTGCCTGGCTGGCAGGCCCCAGGCATCCCGCTGTCTTTCTCCCTCATTCTCTCTTCTCTCCTTGAGCTTAGAGTCCTCCTACTTATTCTCTCTGCCCACCAGCCCCACCTATTCCTCTGTTGCCTAGCTGTTGGCCATTCAGCTTTTTATTCGACCAATCAGGTGCCTTTGGCAGACAGAGCAACACATCTTTATATCATTAAGCAAATGCAGCATAAACAAATGTAACACACCTTTACATAGTTAAAGTAATATTCTGCAAGATAAACAAATGTAACACATATTTATACAGTTAATGTAATATTCCAGTATCTCCCTACTCAGGATACCTACACACCCTCCCTTACCCATCCTCTGTAGTGTGCCTCCGGTTTCTGTATCCACTGATGTCCCAAGTGGACCCCTTCGTGTCCAACCCCCTTCCTCTTCTGTTCCTGACTCGGGACAGGGGTCATTCTCCACCCAGTCCCTCGGGCCAGGGACTTTTCAAGCTGGGTGATGCTGATTTCTGTTGTCTGAATACTTCTCAGCTCCCGCTCCTTGGCCCTATAACCACTGTTTCAGGCCAGTCCCTGTTATCGGTCCTTTGAGCCAGTCAACCTCTTCCCTAGTTTCCTGGCTTCCCACCAGCCCCTACCAATCCATCTTCCTCGTAAATGCTGTAGAAATAATCTAACATACAGATCTCATTGCCACTCCCTTGCTCCAAATTCCTCACTGGCTTTCAGTTTCCTTAAAGATAAAATCTAGTCTCTCCAGTGTAACTCTTTGATATACTGCCTCTGCCTTCCTTGCAAGGATTGTAGCTTCCTGTGTGTCAAGCCTTTGCTCAGCCATCCATCTGCCTGGGCTGCCTTTCTCTCTTGCTGTCTCCTCCTGACACTCACAGGCTCACCTTAGGGTCATTTCCAGATCTTCCCCAGTGCACTTTACCTCAGACTGATCAATCGTCTCAAAAATAAGGGGAGGGGAGAAGGATGTCTCCCTGGTTTGATTCTGTCCCAATGAGCATAAGGCCCTTACTTTGTTCTTCAGCATTAGGAAGAAAGAAAAGGAAAGAAAAAAAAAGAGGAGGTAGGCTGTGGCATTACCAAGAGTCTGGAGTAGGAGAGCTGGATTTCTTTCTTAGCTGAGGTCTCTGACTGACTAAAAGGAAGTGTGGTAAAGTCTGGGCCCTTGCTATTGTGAGGAAGGGGGCAGTATGCGCAGGCCTGGGTGGCCTCACCCCAGCCCCAGCCAACATTCTATACTCCCTTGGCTCACCAGGTTGCCACGCAGTTCAAGACGAGCCTCCTGCAGCTAGTGGAGATCCTGAAGTCTAAGGAGCCTGCCTATATCCGCTGCATCAAGCCAAATGATGCCAAACAGCCTGGTAGGTTCTCTGGCCCCATGAGCAGTGATTGAGCTGTGCCTCTTGGACGGTGATACTACCTTTCAGTGAAAGCCTGAGACCATCTGCATTGTCTATCTCGCAGGTCGCTTTGATGAGGTGCTTATCCGACACCAGGTGAAGTACCTGGGACTTATGGAGAATCTGCGCGTGCGTAGAGCTGGCTTTGCCTATCGTCGCAAATATGAGGCTTTCCTACAGAGGTGGGTGGGGTCAGCCCACCGTGAATGGGTGAGGTGGGAGAATGAGGTTCTGGAACCTGCGAGGAAGGAGGGGCATTCATAGCTCTAGTTAAATATGAGGGTTCAGAGGTCCTCAGCTGCTGTGGGACCCTGGCCAGGAACCATTTTATGCTGTGGGCCTAATGTTAGTCTTGAAAGAGAAGACAGAAGGCACACACACAACCCCACCCTCCTGAAGCCTCTGGTGAGGGGCACAGGAGGAGCACATTGACAGGCTGCCACCAGAGACTGGGAACAAGAGCTCAGAGAAGATACTGTGGTTTTGTAGTTATTCAGAGGACAGGACCTGAGCCAACCAGGATACGAATCCCATCTCTGCCTTAGGCAGATGGGAATACTTCAGTCCCCATCTTTACAGTAGGGGCCCTCAGGCACATGTACCATGTACCAGTGTGTGGGAGCACCTGTAGATACCCAGCACAGCGGAGGGGGCCTCCAGAACAGACTCTGGCTTGCCTTTGCTTGAGTGTGTTCCTGCTCGTCCCTTCTCCAGGTACAAGTCACTGTGCCCAGAGACGTGGCCCACGTGGGCAGGACAGCCCCAGGATGGGGTGGCGGTGCTAGTCAGACACCTCGGCTATAAGCCAGAAGAGTACAAAATGGGCAGGTGAGTGGGGCCTGAGCCTGGTGCCTGAGGGATGGAGGAGGTGGCATCCAGAGGCTTATCACTGCTGTCCTCCCAGGACGAAGATCTTCATCCGATTCCCCAAGACCCTGTTTGCCACAGAGGATTCCTTGGAAGTTCGACGGCAGAGCCTAGGTGAGAGACTCGCCCCTGCTATCCCATGGGGGTCTTGGGGAATAGAAAAGCCTTTGGGCTTTTTCTCCGGGGAACCTGCCCATCTCCATTCAGCGATCTTCCTCCTTCCCCACCCCTGTGAAGACCGCCAGCCTCCCCAGTCCAAAACCATCCCCACACTTCCCTGCTGTCTTTCGTTATCTTGCCTCTCACGGTCCCTCCCTTGTTCAGCCGTTCTTCATTCATGCCCCTGACCATGCCAGGCCCTTACCTAGGGGTTCTGAACTCTTATCAATTTTCTTCAACAACCACAGCCACCCAGATCCAGGCGGCCTGGAGGGGCTTTCATTGGCGGCAGAAATTCCTCCGGGTGAAGCGATCAGGTTTGGGGTCCCAGGGGTCTTTTGGAGGGATGGATGGGCCACCATAGTGAGAAGACAGAAGTCAGCCATATGTGATATCCACAGCCATCTGTATCCAGTCATGGTGGCGTGGCACACTGGGCCGAAGAAAGGCAACCAAGAGGAAGTGGGCAGCCCAGACTATCCGTCGGTGAGTGCTGGGATGCCGTGAAGGGGAGCTACAGATCAAGGTGAATATGGGGATCGGTTGTCAGGTTTCTCACCCTAGCTGTGTCTGGCCCGCCCTCCAGACTCATCCGTGGCTTCATCTTACGCCATGCACCCCGTTGCCCTGAGAATGCCTTCTTCCTGGACCACGTGCGCACATCATTTTTGCTTAACCTGAGGAAGCAACTACCCCGGAATGTTCTGGACACTTCTTGGCCCACACCCCCACCTGCCCTGAGAGAGGTCTGTGGGCCTCCATACTGAGCACTTAGCAGGGGGAATTTTCTTACCATGTCTTTGGAGAGGTGGCCAGGGGAGGGTTCAGCAGGGTGAGGAAGTCGATCTGGGCCATGAAATTGAGTTTCCCAGAGAAAAAAATACTCCAAAGGACTGTCAGGCTTGAGGGCCCTGTTGAGGTTTTCAGCGGGAATGGAAACAGACTGGAAAATGTCTGACTCTACCCTTCACACAGGCCTCAGAGCTGCTGCGGGAGCTGTGCATGAAGAACATGGTGTGGAAATACTGCCGGAGTATCAGCCCTGAGTGGAAGCAGCAGGTGTGGGGAGCACAGGCAGCGAGTGTTGTAGAGTGTTGTTGTAGGGGCCCTGGGAACAGCAGGAGGTGTGCTAGCCTGTGCTAGCTGGAGTGAGGGAGTGTTGCCTGCTCCATGCTGGAGCCTCATTGCAGGCTGCAGTGAGTTTGGAGAAGCAAAGAAAACTGTGTTGTGGGCCAGGTTGCTTTGGTTGATAGGAGCTGTCTGGAGCCTCATTGGCCCAGCTTCATGCACACTCATGATTAGGGTCAGTGGTCTATGTGCCTTGTGTTTACCAACAAGGTTTTGGAGGAGGAAGGCCCCACCCAGGTCAGATAACCTGGCATAGCAGTGAGCTACCTGCACGATTCTAAGCTGGACCCCAGTCTCAGACTTGAGGGCCTAGGGGAATTGTTTCCCTAATCAGGCCTGGAACTTGACAGTCCTGGGGAGCTCTCTGCCCTGTTAGGTGGGGACGGTGGGTAAGGAAGGGAGGAGTTGATGGGAGTGAGTATTGGTGGCAGGACACTAGGGTGCTGATGAGGGCGCCATTGGGTATGCCCCCCTAGGTGGTCCCAGCCTTTTGACACTGTATTTCTTTTGTCTTCTCAGCTGCAGCAGAAGGCTGTGGCTAGTGAGATTTTCAAGGGCAAGAAGGACAATTACCCCCAGAGTGTCCCCAGACTCTTCATCAGCACACGTCTTGGTGAGCCCCCCCCCCCCCTTTTATCCCTCGAGCCTCCCAGCACCTTTCTGTCTCCTGGCCTTACCTTACTTACTTACTTACTTCTCCCCATCTTGATCGCAGGCACAGAGGAGATCAGCCCCAGAGTGCTGCAGGCCTTGGGCTCTGAGCCCATCCAGGTAGGAACTCATTGCAACTCTTGCCCTCACAGTTCTTTGCCCAGGGGTCAGAGCAGTGGGCAAGGAAGTTGTCCCTGGAACTCCTCCACCCTGCCCTGCCCCTCACACTGTTCTGTGTCTCTAGTATGCCGTGCCAGTGGTAAAATACGACCGCAAGGGCTACAAACCTCGCTCCCGACAGCTGCTGCTCACCCCCAGTGCTGTGGTCATCGTGGAGGATGCCAAAGTCAAACAGAGGATTGACTATGCCAACCTAACGGGTTAGCCAGAGCTGAGGACTGCCAGGGTGGGAAGGAGCCCTGCTCTGACCACTGCTCCCTAACCTCTGCCCTCCACTCTCAGGAATCTCCGTCAGTAGCCTCAGTGACAGCCTGTTTGTGCTTCACGTGCAGCGTGAGGACAATAAGCAGAAGGTATCCCGTTAGCACATGGGAGGTGGAGGGGGGTCCTCTAGCCCTAAACAAGACTTGACTCATTCTTTGCACCTCGCTCTCCAGGGGGATGTGGTGCTGCAGAGTGACCACGTGATTGAGACGCTAACCAAGACGGCCCTCAGTGCTGATCGTGTGAACAATATCAACATCAACCAGGGCAGGTAAAGCTCATCAGGGTGACTCAGGGACCCCAGGGATCCTGGGGATCTATCTCTGTGACCAAGCCCTTGTGTTCTTCCTTGTTTCCAGCATCACATTTGCAGGGGGTCCAGGCAGGGATGGCATCATTGACTTCACATCTGGCTCGGAGCTTCTCATCACCAAGGCTAAGAACGGCCACCTGGCTGTGGTGAGTGGGACTTGCTGGCCTGGGTCTAAGGTAGAGCCACTGAGGATCAAGTCCTCCTTCGAGTATGTGTCTGTCCCTTTTCCCCTGTTGCCTGCCCATGAAGGCTGGAGAGGGGCTTCGTGGGCCCCTATGGTGGCCATAAAAGAGCTATAATAAGAATGGCAGTGGGAGGTGTGGGAAAGACGCAGGGAGTGGTGGCGTGGGGGGGGGGGATTCTCTGACTGGAGCAGTCAGTACTGCTGTGGAAATAGAAAAGTCTTCAGTGGCAAGGCCACACAACTCCCCAGCCTGCTGCAGGGCTGCCTATCCCGAGCTGTACGTACCTGCAGTTCCTCCACTCACCAGTGGGCTTCTCCCCAATAGGTGGCCCCACGGCTGAATTCGCGGTGATGAAGGCACCAGTGGACCCCCGACTCCTGACGCTTTGCTTATCTCCCTCCTCCCTTCCCAGTTACCAAAGACTTGAGCTTCCAGTCAGGGATCTAGAGACACCCCCAAAGCCCACCTGCAGACTCCTGCCTCTTGCTCACCTTCTCTTGAGGTGATGGGGGCCAGGAAGCTACCCCAGGAGTGGGCCAGGCCGGGCCAGAGCAATAGAAAAGCAGGGGCCTGAGCAGACCAGGCCAGTCCTCTGCTGATGCCAAATCTCTGAGAGAAGGGAATTTTAACAGAGGTTTTCTCTGAGAGTTTTTGATGCTTTATAGGAAACTATTTTTGTAAAAAAGCCATTTTCCTACCCTCAACACACTGGATGTGTTTTCCTGACTCAAACAGGGCAAGGAGTGTAGCGAAAAGATTGGGTGGGCTGGACTGTGGGGCCCTCTTCTCTGGCCAAGCCTCTTCTCTTTATTCCCTTGGCACCTTGTCTGTCTGTCCACCCACCTATACCTTCTGTGGCCCACTCTGACCTCCACCTGGAGGCTAAGACCACCTTCGCCTACCCCATCCTCCTGCCTTAAGAATGCCCTTTTAGGGGCTGGGGTGTAGCCCAGCGGTAGCACCGGTGCTAAGCATGCGTGAGACCCTGGGTTCAATTCCCAGCGTTAAAAAAAAAGGTTTTAATATTTCCACCTCAGTCTGAGGGCATCTGGAGTGGGAAAAAGTCTTCAGAGTTTGGAAAACTTCAGAGAAATCGTCTAGTCCAGACGCCTGGAATCACAGAGCTGAAGACAGGCAAGCCACAAAAGGAAGGCTTGCCTACTAGCAGGTTGGGGCAAATCCTAAAATGAAGCCCTATCCTCAGCACACCTCACTGCCTTTCCCAGGATCAGGGAAGCCCCTAAAGTGAGAGTCCTGTCTTAACTGTGCATCTGGCTCCCTGACCAGCAATCACCCTTGGGAGCCACCAGGTGGGAGAGGGTCTGCTGCCTGGGTCTATGCCTTAGGATGACAACCTCCCCTCCCCCCCCCCCTCTCTCTCTCTCACACACACACACACTCTGGACCCAATTTAAGGATGGTAGGGTCTTTATTGGCCTGGACACCTCTGTGACCTGGGATTATGGGGCTAGCCTTGGAGGAGCTGCAGGGGCATCACCTCTTTCTGCTGCTTCTCTCTATCCCAGAGGGCCTTGGGTGTGCCCAGCCCCCTCTGTGCCCTTTGGGGTTCTCAGCCCACTGCTGACACTTCTGCAATCCAGAGAAACACTAAATAAAGCAATATGTGTTTGCCAACACAGTCTCCCTGTGAGTGCTGGGGGGAGGGGGGAGAGAGGGAGCCCTACTTAGGAGCAATAGAGAAACCAAGTCGGGTATGGTACTGCATGCCTTAATCCCAGTGCTCCAGAGGCAGAAGCAGGTGGATTCTATTTCTGTGACTTCTAGGTTAGCCTGGTCTATATACCAAGTTCCGGGACACCCAGGGCTAAGTAGAAAGAGCCTGTCTCTAAAAAACGAGAGAGGAGCCAGTGGCTGTGTTATGGACTGTCCACCAAAGACGGCTCAACTTAGCACAGGGCTCTGGCTTTAAGCAAACACACACCTGGGATGGTTTGACTGAGGAGGCCTAGCATGGGTGGTACAAGCACAAGAGCCTATTCTGGTGCTAGACAGACTTGGGTGAGGAAGGGTTAGCGCTTCATAGAGAAGCTGGTGTTTGAAATAGCTCAGAGAGTTGTCCCGGTCACAGCCCTGTGGATGATGAACCCGTACAAAGTGGTTTGGGCGGAAAAGGGCATTTGTCAGCAATAGCCATTCTACTGTCCTGGGGAGGGTTGCTTCCAGGTGTTCAAAAGACATTGTTAGAAGCATGTCCGGCCCAGATCTAGGCTTAACCTCTGGGTGCGACTGAAGGAATCACCCACGCTCCCCACACCCTGGTGAGAGCAACTACTGCCAGCAGATCCAGGCTTCTATCAGGAGCAGACGGGAATGTTTCTTCTCTAAGGAAAGTTTGAACAGATTTTTCTCTTCACTAGAGTGAATGGGATGTTCTCCCCCCAGCCATTGTAGTTAGAACATAGTGATTGGCTGGGTCCGGGTCACATGCCTGCCCTGCATCCAGAAGGAAAGCATGATCCACACCCAAGAACAAGGACCAAAAATGGGAATGGGATGACTCCATCAAAGAAAATCCGTGTTTCCTCTCTGCAGAAGGAAAGATTGAGTGCCACCTGCTCCCGGCTGGGCAGCAGAACACTAAGGAGCCTGACAAGAGGCTGTGGACTGTATTCAGGGGGAAGAGGCAAGAGGAAAGGCATAGTGTTGCCCACTTAGGGCCTGGAAGGCACAAGTTCCCAGAAAATATGGTACACGGGGTACAACTCTCGGGGGCTCAATGGCATCTTACGAGCATATCTACATTTAATACCTCTCCCTAACTAATTTCCAGAAAAAAAATTGGCAGGGAGGGGCCAATGAGATGATTGAGCAGTTAGAGGTACTTGCTGCCTAGTCTAATGAAGGCACCAAAATAACCTGTCCCTTCTGCCAACAGTAATAGTGACTCTAAGAGGCTGATGAGATAGATACTGAATTAGATGCAATTACAGCTTTACAACTATATACTTGTAGTAAACTGGAAGGTATGCTGGTAATGCCATATATATAACCCGCCAGTCAGCAAAAATGACTGATTTTGGTTGATCTCTTTCATTTGAGACAGGGTCTCACTGTAACACAGGCTGACCTATAACTTTGTATGTACTAGAGGATGACCTTGAACTCCTGAGTCTCCTAAGTGTTCTGAACTCCCAAGTGCTGAGCCAGGGCTATGTAGTAAGACCCTGTCTCAAAAATCCAAATAAAGAAAAGAAAAAAAGGAAAGATTCAGGTTGGCTCAGTGCTTAAGAATATTTTTTACACCGGGTGATAGTGGTTGCATGACTTTAATCCCAGCACTCCAGAGGCAGAGGCAGGCGGAACTCTTGAGTTTGAGGTCAGCCTGGTCTACAAAGTGAGTTCTAGGACAGCCAGAGCTATTACACAGAGAAAAACCTGTCTCGAAAAACAAAATAAATAAATCATCAAAATAGAGTCTGGAAAGATGGTTCAGTGGTTAAGAGCATAGGCCTGGGGATTGGAGAGATGGCACAGTGTTTAAGAGCACTGGCTGCTCTTCTAGAGGACTCAGGTCAATTCCCAGCACCCACATGGCAGTTCACAGTTGTCTGTAACTCCAGTTCCAGGGTACCTGACACCCTCATGCAGGCAAAACACCAATGCACATAAATTTTAAGAGAGAGAAAAAAAAAACCACTGACCTGATGGTCCATAGTCATTTGTAACTCCCATTCTAGGGGATCCAAGGCCTCCACAGATACCAGGTAAACACACACACATACATGCAGGCAAAACACCTATATACATAAAATACAAACCTTAAAGAAGTTTTGTTTTTTGTTTTTTGTTTTTTGTTTTTTTTTTTTTTTCCGAGACAGGGTTTCTCTGTGGTTTTGGAGCCTGTCCTGGAACTAGCTCTTGTAGACCAGCCTGGTCTCGAACTCACAGAGATCTGCCTGCCTCTGCCTCCCGAGTGCTGGGATTAAAGGCGTGCGCCACCACCGCCCGGCTACTTGTTTCTTTTTAAGGGGAGTGGGAAGCATGGTAGAGTATACCTGTAATCTCAGCACTAAGGAAGCTGAGCAGCAGGATCTCCAATTTAAAGCCAACCCAGGCTACACAGTGAAACTTTGAAAAAGGGGAAGGGTAGTCTTGTATTGTAACGTGAATGTAAAAGATTGCCTAGCAACACAAAGCCCTGGGTTTGATTCCCAGCACTGGGGGCCAAAAAAAAGAAAAGAAGGAAGGCAGATGGGAGAATTAAAGACAATCTTTGTAAATCTGGTCTACAGAGTGAGTTCAGGGACAGTCAGAAACCTTGTCTCAAAAAACCCTAACAAACAAAGAAAACGAAGACCAACTTCATGGGTGGGGCATCACTTTTTTTTGGTTCAGAAGTTCCAATAGCCCCTGGATGTTCTGAAACACAGTGTATAGACCAGACTGGCCTCAAACTCATAGAGATCTGCCTGTCTCTGCTTCCTGAGGGCTAGGATTAAAGCCACTATGTATAGCTTACTTTAGAGAACTTAGAGATTTGCCTGACTCTGCCCCCCCAAATTCAGGGCTCAAAGGTGTGTGCCCCCACTGCCCAGTGATAACTTTGTGAGTATACACATATTTTCTTCTAACCTTGACAACGAATATTTTGTTTTTAGCCTTATGTTTCTGTTGTCCTAACTTTGTTCCACTTCGCTATCCCCGAAACCACTTTAACTAGTACTCCAACTGCCGACATTCCGGGTTGTGTGTTGCATAACTGTGGGTGCAGCCCTGGTGACTTTAGGGGACACAAAACAAACTGGTGCACCTCCTGCTTCTCTGTCACTAGAATAAGGACTGGCTTTCTTTTACTAGACAGTAGAGAGTCAAAGGCTTTGGTGCATTTTGCCCTGGTAGTACACAGTCTTCTATTTCTCTCCTCCTTTCACCTCTGCCTCCGCTTTTCTCCCTCTCCTCCTTCCCTGCCCCAACACACGTCCGGAGCCCTTCCTACAGAGGCCATTTGTAGGGAAGGTCTCAGGCTTATCAAGGAGCAAAAGGCCACTGCCACTGTGACTGCAATCCTGTGGCTCCTGAGGAGAAGGGAAGGAGGAGGAAGGAGTAGGTGACTGTACTAAGTTTTCCTCCTGGAGTGACTTCTGATCCTGCACTGCTGGCTTTGCAGTTATAGATTCTTTGTGTCACGGAAGGTCACAGTTGAGCAGCTAAGTCTTTTCTATTGATCGTCTTTCCCTGCAGCTCAATTTTGATTTGTTTTATTTTGTGTGTTTGTTTTGCCATCAACCATGAATGTGCACCACATGTATGCTCGGTGCCTGTGGAGGTCAGAAGAGGACATTGGAGCCCCTGGAACTGGAGTTTCAGATGGTTGTGGACCACCATGTGGTGCTGGCAATCGAGAACTCTGATCCTCTGCAAGAGCAAGTGCTCTTGAGTGCAGAGCCTTCTCTCCCGACCAGGTATGTGTCACCACGTTTATGAGTGCTAGGGTACAGGTGTGTGCACCACATTTATGAGTGCAAGGGTACAGGTATGTACATTTGGGTTAGGAAAGAGCTTTTTTATTTTTTAATATTTATTTCCAGAAAAAAAATACTTGACAGTGGTGGCTCACACCTGTGATTCCAACACTCAGGAAGCAGAGGCAGGTGGATCTTTGTGAGTTTGAGGCCAGCCTGAAGTAAACAGCAAGTTCCAGGACAGCCAGGGCTGCATAGTGCAACCTGTCTAAACAATCAAACATAACGAAACAAATCTCTCTTTTCGTTTATCCTAGGAAGCAGGTTTGGGCTTTCCCAGACAGTCTCTGGGTAAATTTCCAACTTGAAGTCCAGCTTTCCTGAAAAGGGAGAGCCAATAGTCCTTTTCCCCAAAGGGCCAGCATTCACGCTGAATGACTTCTGTTGCTGGTTCCTGGTGACTAAGCTAAGTCGAGATGAGTCACTGATAGCACAGGTCTTTCCTAGGCTTGGCCCAGGCAATGGGCGGAAGCCCTAAAAGAGCTGAGGTCTCCACTAGGCCAAGGATAACTAGTTTTGTCTTGGACTTTCTGTTTGTCTGTTTTGAGACAAGGTCTTACTGTATAGCCCCGGCTGGCCAGGAATACCCTATGTAGACTGGGCTGATTTCGAACTCACAGAGATCCACCTGCATCTGCCTCCACTGCCACACAGGGGCTTGTTACTTATTTTTCAGACAAGGTTTCATGTAGCTTAGGCTAACCTCAAGTGCTGAAATCATGGGTGTGTGCCAGCATGCTGAGATGATCCTGGAGAGTGACATTGGGGCCTTTAGCGTGCCAGGCAAGCACTACCCCAGTGAGCTTAACCCCATGTTTAAGTAATTTGTCTTGATATTTGCAGCTGCTAAGTGCAGCGCTAGAATTCAGATGGGAAGGAGAGTGCTCTGTTATGTTATATCCTCAAAACAGAGGCCAGCCTGGTTTACAGTGAGTTCTGGAACAGCCAGGAGTACAGAAAGACCGTATCTTATAAAAGTAGCACACACACACACACCACACACACACACACATACACAGGACCCTCCAAAAAAAGACAACTCAAAAACCCAACAAACCTGAACAAACAACAATATGCTGTTGAGATGGTTCAATGGGTCATGGGTAGAGTCACTTGCCCACCAAGCCTGATGACCTGAGATAAATCTCCAGGACCCCCACAGTGGAAGGAGGAACCAACTCCACCAAATTGTCCTCTGACCTCCATGTGAGTGCTGTGGTATATGTACCCACACTTCAGAAAACAATGATTAAATTCTGATCTACACTTTTCTTCTCTTAAATCGCCTAAAGTTAGGCAATTTAAAGATATTAGCCCCTCAGGTTGGGGTGAGGGCTAAACGAGGTGAAGGTCTCTAGACAAGCATCCATGCTTGCCAGGTAGTAATACCTGACTAAACGAGACCTGGGTTGTGTTTTTAACATTTTAAAATTTATTTTACAGTTCATTTACTTATTGGTATTTGTGTGTTTGTGGGTATGTGTTGTAATAAGTCCGCTTGTTTGTCCCTGGCTGCTCAGCCTCAAAATAATCACCCAGAAACTATATTATTTAAAACACTATTTGGCTCATCAGCTCTAGCTTCTTATTGGCTAACACTTATATCTTAATTTCTAGTAATCTGTGTATTGCCACGTGGCTGTGGTTTACAGGCTTACAGGGTAAAGTTCTGACGGCTGTCTCTGACAGGGCTACATGGCTTCTCCCTGACTCTGCCTCCTTCCTCCAGGCATTCAGTTTAGTGTCGCATCTCCCCCCACCCCAGCTCTACTCTTTTGCCCTATCACAGGCCAAGGCAGTTTGTTAACCAACGGTATTCACAGTACACAGAGGGGAATCCCACATCAGGTATGCGTGTATGTGCCATGTGGAACACGCAGGGGTCAGAAGACAACCCAAAGGAGTCAGTTCTCTGCTTCCACAATGTGGTTCCCAGGGGTCAAACTCAGGCTTGGTGGCAAGTGCCTTTACTCACTGAGCCATCTCTCCAGCTAAGTAGGTGTTATTTAAAAATATTATAGGGCCTTCTAGAATAGATCTTTGGGCTTTTTGAGGTACAGTTTCAGTGTGCTGCTCAGGTTGGCCTCTGGCTCCTCCTTCAGCCTCTCCAGTAGTGGGACTTACGTAGCTAGACAGTTGGCCATTCAAGAACTCTGGCATGAGCCACAGATGGGCCTGTAAATGAAACAGGGGTAAAACGGGTAAAAGCTATACTGGAAATAATGTGGATGTAGTGCTAAGGGAGTGATAGGGTGGTCCCAAAAGAACACACTGAGATCGAGGCCCTTGAAGGGTGAAAGAACATGGGGTCCAGTAGAAGTTGGTAGGGCGAGGCTGGTTCCAATTCTCTGCTGGGTGCTAAACCACAAGGTTTTTTTTTTAAATTTTAATTTTTCTTTTTCTTTTCTTTTTTTTTTTTTCAAGACAGGGTTTCTCTGTGTAACATCCATGACTGTCCTGGAACTATCTCTGTAGCCCAGGCTGGCCTCGAACTCACCGAGATCCACCTGTCTCTGCCTCCCAAGTGCTGGGATTAAAGGCATGCGCCACCACCACCGCCCGGCTAATTTAATTTTTTAATGTGCACTGGTGTTTTACCTGTACGTATATCTGTGTAAGGGTGTCAGATTTTCACCAGGCGGTGGTGGCACATGCCTTTAATCCCAGCACTTGGGAGGCAGAGACAGATGGATCTCTGTGAGTTCGAGGCCAGCCTGGTCTACAAAAGCTAGTTCCAGAATAGGTTCCAAAGCTACAGAGAAACCCTGTCTCAAAAGACCAAAAAAAAAAAAAAGTGTGTGTGTGTGTATGTGTGTGTGTGTGTGTGTGTGTGTGTGTGTCAGATTTTGGAGTTACAAACAGTTGTGAGCTGCCATGTGGATGCTGGGAATTGAACCCAGGACCTCTGGAAGAACACTCTTAACCGCTGAGTCATCTCTCTAGCCTCTAAACTGGAAGTTTTAAAGCTTTTCAAAGTTTTATGTGGGGTAACAACAGATTTGTATTTAGAAAATCTATACTGATGGCTGTTGCAGTATCATCCGGCAAGCCAAATTAAGAGATAGCAGCAGGCAGGCTGTGCACAGGAATCCTGGCAATTGTGGCCAGGCATGGTGGTGCATTCTTGTAATCCCAGTACTGGGGGCTGGAGTGAAAGGATCTTGAGTCGGCCTGGATTCAAGCAGGGCATCGGTGGTGGCCCAGGTCTTAGTCACAGCACTTGGGAGGCAGAGGCAGGCAGATATCTGAACTTGAGGTCAGTCTGATCCACAAAGTGAGTTCCGGGACAGTCAGGGCTACATAGAAAAACCCTGCTTCAAAAAAAAAAAATGATTTTGAAAAAAAAATTGAGCAAGATGATCATGATCACGAAGGAAGTGAGAGCAGGAGATGCCATCGCTCCCTCTGAGAATGCGGAAGAAACTGGCTAGTTGACATGGGAACCTCAACAGGGAGAACACCATTCTTTTGCCTGGCTGAGTAGTTTGTTTTCTTTGTATTGAGTCTTCCCCACTTGCCATTCAACACCCAACCGTTCCACCTCATCTGTGGTCCTCCCGTTTATTGTCATTTGTTTAGCTTTTGTAAGGTAGGGCCTCAGGCTCGCAGTGATCCTCCTGTCTCCGTTTCCCAAGTATTGAGATTACAGTCATGAGTCACTTTGCCCAGTCCCTTGGATCCCTCTACAGACGACTTAGTTGATTTCTGTGTATCCTTGCTTCCCATCACAGCATTTGATGTTCCTTTGTTATTAATTGTTTCCTGGTTCCCCCCACTGGTCTGCGGATTCGGTGACTTATGGCCCAGTCTGGGTCACCACTGCACCTGCAAAGCAAATACAATATCTATGATGGTTACTGAATAACGAGAACTTCAGCAGGTCTCGGGGGAAACTGAAGCAAACAGCAGAAGACAGACTTGTCAGGGAGCTTTGATGGAGGCTAACATCCCGGGACCACACCATCTTTTCTACTCCAGTCCTTTGCATTGGAGTTGCTCTCGGTAGGTCCTGGGCGAAAGACCTTTACCACCAATCTGTCAAACACAGATCGGTCAGCCTGCAGACTGAGGCTCCACCCCTTAGTCCTAGACTCCGCCTCCCGGTCCTTGGCTGTCAGGGTTTGGACCTGGAGGCGACGCCCATGAAGCCGCATGCGCACTGCGGGCCCCAAGGACTCCGTTTCCCTTCTCCCAATGGCGGGCGGCGGTCCCCTTCCCGGCAGTCTCCCTCGGGTAGAGAGCGCGTCATTTCCGGTGGGGAAGGCCCGTGGCCGCCGCCGCCATTTCGGGCGCTGCTGGGAGGCTGCTACCGGAGCCGGTCCGCTGGGCGGCGGGCGCCAGGGCTGGAGGGGCGCGCGTGGCGGCGGCGGCCCAGCGTGAAGGCGCGGAGTCGGCCATGGCGGGCAACTTCGACTCGGAGGAGCGGAGTAGCTGGTACTGGGGCCGCTTGAGCCGGCAGGAGGCGGTGGCGCTATTGCAGGGCCAGCGGCACGGGGTGTTCCTGGTGCGGGACTCGAGCACCAGCCCCGGGGACTATGTGCTCAGCGTCTCCGAGAACTCGCGTGTCTCTCACTACATCATCAACAGCAGCGGCCCGCGCCCTCCAGTGCCTCCGTCGCCCGCTCAGCCTCCGCCGGGTGAGGGACCGACGGGCGGGAGGCCCCGGGCGGGGGTGAGGGCCGTGGAACTCTGGTCTGCTTCAGGAGGAGGGATGTGGGCAGAGAGGGCAGGAGTGACCCTGACGGGGGAGCTGCCTTCTACTCAGGCTGGTTCCCACCGACAAGCGGGATTGTGGGGGAGGAGGAGCTGCTCACCGAGGCCTCTGGGTGTGCCTTGGGAGCCGGGGAAGGGGAACTGTTGCGGCCCCGGGGTGGGGCTGGGCGCCAGGGTCAGTCCCAAGGGCAGGGCAGGGCCAGGCAATTTGGGGACAAAGAGTTAATGGGGGGAGGTGGATGTTGCGGGGACATAATTTGGCAGAGGTGCCTAGAATGGATCTGCTAATCCTACAAGTGGCTTTTAGGCTCGAAACGTTTCCTGCAGTGTTAGAGCGGGTTTGGCCATACTCCCCTGGTGGCCTTCGGTAGGAAGTCACCACGTACTGGCTGGCTGAGAGGGATGGAGACACCCTCAGGAAGCCGGTCGGTTTTTTCCTTTCTTGGGCATTTTTCCAAAATCTTTTTACCGTGCTCTTCCCTTATGGAATACGAAGGTGGTGAACTAAGTGACTTGATAACAGAAAAAAAGTCTTCTGTGACCAGCCCAGCGTAATTGAAACCTAGATGGCAAACTGGGTCCCGGAGGTTTTAAGTGTCCAAAAGATTGTCAGCTGTATCTAGAACTTCTAGTTTCAAAGTGATTAGTGGAGGCAAGATTTTTTTTCCTTCAGAAAATAAACCAGGTATAAGCCAGTGGAAACAACCCTGGAAGTAAATGGAGCTTCACTCTCCTTGAGTTTAAACAGTGCCAGTCATGTACCTGGGTCTTTTCTTGCTCAGTAAGTTGGTGCTGTGGCCAGTCTTTCAGGATACAAGAACAGACCTGGCTGGAAGATAACAAGAAGAATTTGAGTTATCCAACTGGGTCTTCCTTGACAATGGCCATTGAATTGTAACTGTCTTCCCCTTATTATTGGAGTTGTCTTGGCAATGTTAAGGAAGTTCATGCATTTAGGACTTGAGGTTTCTGAGATGCAAAGTGATTCTGAGATCACCTTTGTCTGTGTATGTATGTAACAGCACCAAGCTTCTTGCTTTCTGGATGTTTGACGTGGAAGCCTTTTCCTCCTATATCTGAGCCAGTCTCGGGAATGAAGATTCCTTGTGTAATCTTAGCAGAGTTGCCCTTTTAGGATAGTCCTAACTTAGATTTACTCACCTTGGCCAGAGATGAGGCGGTGGAATAGACAGTTCTGTTGGTTGGCACGCAAGTTAAGGGGAAAACAGTGCTGAGGTCTCTTTAGTTCACACATCAGATCTTCCTAGGTCTCATTGGTTTAATAATATAAAATAAAACAGGAATATTAATGTAGCATATTTGCCCTAAACTAGATACATTCTAGTTTTTGTGCCATCTACTGTTTGTGTTAAGTGCAGTACTAGCACTAGGATGGTGTGTTATCATTGAAATTCAGTTCTCAGCCACATTTCATAGTTCATGCTTCTAATCCCAGCACCTAGGAGGCAATGGCAAGACGATCCTGGAGAACTCAGTAAGAGTGCCTCAAAATAGAAAGTTAGGTTGCGGTGGGACTGGGATATAGTTCAGTGGTATTTACCTAGCATTTGGGCAGTCTAGGTTTTATTCCCAATAGTGGGGAATTTCAGTCCTCAGCTTTCTCTCTGTGTGTTTTGTTATAAAATTTGGGACCAGTAGCAGGCAGGCTTGTTAGTTTGGTACTTCTCTATACCTGGGCATTGTGGTTTTATATCGCATCAGCTCCACCTTTTCAAAATAGATGTTGGCCTAAGAGAAAGGTTGCCAGTTTGTGGGTGAGGTGTGGAAAGTTCATTGGCATTGTGGCAATTTGTTATGTCATGTACCCCATTTTCTCTCTAGGTCAGTTCACTTGCTGTTTTTATGATGGTTACTTAATCTTTGTTCTTCTCCCCATTAAGCCCTTTTTTTAAAGCCACACAGGAATGACTTGAGTTTTAGAGAGGCATATATGATACTAATAGCTAGCACTATTGACTGGTGTTTGTCTGCCAGATGCTTTGCTGAGTGCTTTGTGTGCCTTATGTAATAATTTACTGTCAATAACAATATAGTAAGTGAAATATTTCAATTCTCATTTATTAAAATAGTTCTATTTTTTGGAAAAGTAGCTAGCAATCCAGTAACTTGTAAGGTCACAAATTTAGTATATAATTGAACCAGAATTTGAGGTAGACATTGTGACTTGAGAACTGACCCAACTCCTTATATAGTTTTGTTATTCTTTGTTTATTTACGCTGGGATCCCTGAAATGCACATAGGAAGCTGCTTTTTTTTTTGTTTTGAAACAGTGTCTCATTGTGTACCCCTAACTGGCCTGAAACTGTATATATAAACCAGGCTGACTTTGAAAAATCCTCCTGCCTCTGCCTCCTGAGTGCTGGCATTAAAGGTGTTCACTAGCATTCTGCTCAGAATTTTAAATGAATAAATAAAGAAAGATAAGAGCCAGTGGAATGACTCACTAGGTAAAAGCACATGTCTTGTAAGCCTGAGGTTCTGGGTCTGATCCTTTGATCCCAGGGTAGAATAAGAGAACCAACTCCAGAGAGTTATCCTCTGACCTACACACACACATAATTCATGTATGCCTCATGCACTTGTGCATACACACTGTAAGAGGCATGTGGGTAAGCCACATGTAAGATAGGCTGGGGATTATCACCTTATCCCAATAACTTTTTGTTTGAGATGGGGTCATTTTGTAGCTCTGACTATGTAGATAATGTTAACTTCTAATTTACGGAGATCCTTCTGCTTCTGCCTTGATGTTGTTGGGATTATAGGCATTGGGCCCAGCTCAATGAACCTATTTGAATTTACCATAGATTTTTCAGTTCCCACAGATGATCTCCTCTGCTGCTATAGCCTGGGAGTATCTTGACTGCCCCAGAGCCATAGGGGAAAGTTCGTTCAAGTTTAAGGGTCATAGTCTCTAAGGTGAGCTTCTTGGGAAGACTTGGAACAATTGATCCACTAGTTTCTTCTGCTTGAAGCAGTAAAGACTAGATTTTGACTGATAAAGTCCTAAACTGTATGAGAAGCTGGGGATGTACCTCAGTTGATAGAAGCCTTCATTCTAGTAAAACTGAGGGCCCCGATTTCAATCCCCTGTATCACACAGATCAGGTTTAGTGGCACAGGCCTGTAATCTCAGCACTTGGGAGGTGGAGGTAGAAAGCTCACAGTGCAAATCATCCCTGAATTGGAGGTCAAAAATAAAAACCCCTTGAATAAAATGTGTGAGCGCGCGTGCGCGAGCATGTGTGCATGTGTGTGTGTGCGCGTGTAATTGTAACTTAAAGACGGTATCATTATGTAGATCAGTCTGGCCTCAAACTCACAAAGAGCCTTGCCTCTGCCTGGGATTAAAGATATGGGCCACCAGACTGGGTATATACATTCTTCTAGTGAGACGCTGAGACTGGGTTTGAATTTATTTATCTGCCACTTTTATTTTTTTTTAATTTATTTTTATTTCATGTACATTGGTGTTTTGCCTGAATATATGTCTGTGAGGGTGTTGGATTCTCTAGAACTGGAGTTACAGATTTTTGTGAACTGCCACATGGGTGCTGGGAATTGAACCCAGGTCCTCTGCAAGAGCAGTGCAGTGACTGCTGAGCCATCTCTCCAGCCCGGCCTGCCACTTCTTATTTATTTGAGGTGATTTGTTTTAACTTTGCTTTGCTTTGGTTTCTTCCTCTCTGAAAGTTGGAAAATAGCAATACCTTCTAGGGTGGGCTGTTGCAGTGAGTGAGTGGAGTCAAGTACATAAAATATTTGAGTATGGCAGGCATATTAAGTAAATGCCCAGGTTATAAATGTTAATCTTAAGACAATAATAATATAATATGCAGGGCATGGTGGCTCTTGCTTTTAGTTCCACTCACGGAGGCAGAGGCAGGCGAATCTCTGAGTTCAAGGCCAGCTTATTGATAAACTCTGCCTCGAAAAACAAAAACAAAAAACAAAAAAACCAAAAAAAAAGGAAGAAGAATATAACAATATGAGAAAGTAGTTCAAGTGAAATGGAAAAGCTCAGCCCTGAAATGCTCTCCGGCATGCACAGTGTGGATGGTAAACACGGACCTCTAAGGGAGTGATGTTGAGTTGAAAGGGGAGAGTGCTTGAGATGTGAAAGAGCCTTGGGTCTAGTCCATGGAAACAGCTTTGTGATTGCTGTTACCTGCACAACTGAAGCTCTCCACCTGTTGCCTAGTAGGTGAGGGAACCTCAGAGTTTACCTTGGGCTGGGGATAGAGTGTTTGCTTAATATGCAAGACCCTGGCTGTGATCATCTTACATCACTTTGGAGATGGATGGTCTGTGTGTCCCTCTAATCTAATGGTTCCAGAGAAGTTCTTTCTTGTCTATCTTTTCATAAGATTTTCTTTACTTTTATTTTGTATGTATGGTTGTTTGCCTGCTGGTATATAAATATATCATGTACATGCAGTGCCTGCTGAGCTTGGAAGAGGGCGTTAAATCCTCCGGAACTGGATTTAGAGATGGTTGTACTACCATGTGAGTGCTGAGAACTGAATCCAGGCCCTTTGCAAAAGCAGCATGTGCTCTTAGCTGCTGAGCCATTTCTCCAGGTGCTCTTCAGATTAGTGCTTTAGTAGTTACTGAGAGGCTTTATGGGTCGGGGGAGTCCTGTGGTGAGATAAAATAGGGCTTACCACCAACTTTACTATACTCCTGTGAACTGTAGATTTCCAGGAGAGAATTCTGAGTTTGTCAGACCTATCAGACTGTTCTGCTTTTATGGAATCTTCTCTGGCAAAAAGCGTAGTTCAAAGGATTTTGGGGGTGAATTGAAATTTTCTTGGAGTAATGTGTGTATGTTTGTGTGTGTCTGGGTATGAAGGCTAGAGATGGGTATTGGGCATTTCCCTCCATCTATTGCTACTTTATTTTTTGAGAAAGGGCCTTTTACTATACTTGGATGTCACCAAATGCCTGATTGGCCAGTGAGCCCCCTGGGGTCGTTCAGTGTTAGTCTCCAATGTTGGGTTTGCAGGAACATGTCCTCAAGCTTGGTTTTCATTGTGGGTGCTGGGATCCAAATTCAGATCCTTGTGCCATGCACAAACTGTACCCACTGAACCATCATTTCTTAAGGAATCGAGAGGGTTTGAGGGAAGGATGATGCTGAATTGTCATCTTGTTGTGGGAGTCAGGAAAACTTGTGGGAGTCTGTTTTACCATGTGAGTTTGGGGATCATACTGAGGTTGTCAGACTTGGTGGCAAATGCTTTTACCTACTGAGCCATCTTGCTGGCCCCCAGCCTTTTAGTATAATTTATTATTCCAAGTTTTTAGTTGTTGTATGTGTGCATGATGTGTGTGGGTGCATGTGTTGAGGTGTATGTGTGGAGATGAGAGGGAGCTGGTTCTCTTCTGCCATGGCTATGTGGGTTTCAGGGATCAACTCAGGTTGCCATTATAGCCCTAGCAGTTCTGGCCTTGAACTCAGAGATCCTTTGCCTGCTTCTGCCTCCTGGGTGCTGGGATCAAGGTATGCGCCACTGCTGCCTGGCCACCACTATTGTTTTTTTGTTTTTTTTTTTTTTTTAAAGACAGAGTTGTCTCCCCCTCTGTGCCTGACACCAGTCACTTCAGAAACTGTTAAATAGGTGTTTGACCCTGTTTTATGGAGAAACAGAGGCATAGAGAAGAAGAAATTAGCTAACAGTTTATACAGCCAGTAAATGAAAATCTGATTTCATCCAACATGAATCTAAAAAGTACCATGCCAATATCTACTCTTTTTTAGAAGATTTTTATTCACTTGTTTATTGTTAATATTTGTTACTTTTTTTGAAATAGCCTCATGTAGCCCAGGCTGGCCTGGAAACCCCCCCCCCCCCCCCCATGTAGCCAAAAATGATCTTGAACTCCTGATACTCCTGTTTCTACCTCCCAAATATTGGGACTGCTGGCACACGTCACGCCAGTCTTCCTTAGTTTTCAGACTACCTTGTTAACTGGAAGGCAGCAGCCTTTAATCCTGTGTATTGGACCAGTAGTGGGTATTTATTTAAGCAACTTTTGTAAATGCTATCTGCAGAGGAGAAGCAAGAGAGGAATGGTAATGAAGGAAAGAGGAAGTGCTGTGAGATTTTGGAAAGGTTGATGATGGAGCAGCTCTGGGTGATGTTGCCAGAAGTGACCTGGCCAGTTTTAGCACAGAACCCTCAGGTGTTACGAATTCTTTGTAAAAATTTCTGTGGTCTGAGGCCTGAAAATCTTAAAAATTGTTGGTTTTGCAGATAGCAGAGAAGCACCTAACAAAAACAACAAAAAAATTTAACTGTTTCTTATTTGTTTATTTTGTTACTTTCTCACTATGTATATTTTGGTGGAACTCAGTTCGAAGACCAGGGTACCCTGGGAAATTAGGACAAACTTTCTGTTTCTGCCTCTTAAGTTCTGTGATTACAGTTGCTAACCACTACACCTGGCTAATACTTATTTTTTGTTATGTTAATTCATAACTGCACATTCAAGCCAGGCCTAGTGATGTGAGCCTATAATTTAAGCTCCTTGATAGGCTGAGGCAGGAGGATAACAAATTGAAGTCTTGTCTAGGCTACAGACTAAATTCAAGGCTAATCTGGGCAATTTAGTAAGAACCTTTCTCAACAGGAAACTTGTGTAGCGTGTGTGAGGACCTACGTGCAATCTCAATATCTAGACTGCACATTAAGAATCTCACCCCAGTTTGATATAGAATGAGGTTTTCCAAGTCCAGGCAGCTGTGAGCTCTGTAGTTGGTTCTGTCCTCTAGACTGACCGACTGTATCTCCTTCCTTTCCCTCCCTGCTGTTTCCTGCCTTTGGCTGTTTGTGGTTAGGAGGAGGGAAAAGGAACCCAAACGCAAGCTGTGGTGAGGTCTGGCCTTATCTGTGACTGTATGCATTCTTTTGCCTTTTCTTCCCTCTGGAGTTTAATCAATGAAGTTTGCCTGTCCCTTATATCTGATTGCCCACTTAGTCAAACCAGGCATCCCTCCATTATTGGAGTGCTAGCAGCATAGAGGTGTGCAGGTAAAGTGTCATGGGTTTGTTTGCTGCTTTGCTTGTGTTTTGTAAATTGAGATTACAGAACAAGGCCAGTGAACCCGTTTATATACCATGCAGTATTAGCAGCATTAGAACAAGGAAAGAACTAAACTTATCTTTGACTATTTTTTAAAAAAATGACTTATGTGTTTTGCCTGTATGTGTGTTTGTATATGCGCCATTTTTGTGCCTGCCGCCCATGGAGGCCAGAAGAGGGTGATGGATCTCCTGAAACTAGAGATACAGTTTCTGGAACCTGATCCTGTGTAAGAGTAGCACACATGCTTAACTGTGTGAGCTTGTGTGCTGGAGGAGCTTCTGAAACTTACCCTTTTAACATTTTCACTGCTCTCACCTTCCAAAGGGGTTTGGCTTAGTGGTATTCTTGGTTCTTCCCCCAGCCTCACACACGCACATCCCATTTGCCTTTAGTACTGCATGGGGTGGAGGGGCCTCTTCTGGTCTCAGGGAGTCCTACATATAGCTGATATAGAGCACATGCGAGCATAAACACACAAAAACAAGTCCATTTGCTTCTGCTTCCTGAATGTTGGGATTAAAGACATGTTCCTCCACCACCCAGCTTCAGTTTTTTTTTTTTTTTTTTTTTAATAAGTAACTCCAGCTCCAGGGTATCCAAATCCCTCTTCTGACTTTAGGCACCTGCATGTACATGCACATACCTCCTCAGAGACACATGCCCATATAAAAACTGAAATCTTTTGAGTCTGAGGAGATGACTGTGAATAGAGCACTTGCTGTTCTTGCAGAAGACCTGGGTTTGGTTCCTGATACATGGCACCACACAAAACCATCTGTAATTCAAATTCCAGGGAATCTAATGCCAAATTCGGAATTGTACATTGTAGTATGAGCTTAGAGTAGATTCCAAGTTTTTTATCTTTTTTTTTTTTTTTTTTTTTTTTTTAAAGACTGGTTTCTCTGTAGCTTTGGAGTCTGTCCTGGAACTCACTCTGTAGACCAGGCTGACCTTGAATTCACAGAGAGCCAAGCCGCTTGATTCGGCCTCCTAGGGGCTGGACTTAAAGATGTGCACCACCACAGCCCATCTTAAGTTTTTCTCATCTCTTGTTGAAGCAGTTGCATGCACCTATTAAAAAGGAGAGCTTGAGGCCAGGGCATATGCCTTTAATCCTAGCAGTTGAGAGACAAGTGGATCTCTGTGATCTTTGTGAGCTTGGTCTACAAAGTGAGTTCCAGGCCAGTCAAGGCCACACAAACTTGGTTTGAAAATAACAACAACAACAACAACAACAAAATACCAGGTAGTGGTGGCGCACGCCTTTAATTCAAGCGTTTGGAAGACAGAGGCAGGCAGATTTCTGTGAGTTTGAGGCCAGCCTAGTCTACAAAGCAAGTTCCAGGACAGCCAGAGCTGTTACACAGAGAAAGTCTGTCTTGAACCACCCCCCCAAAAGGAGAGCTTGCTGTATTTCCTGGGGCTGTAGAGTACATTTGGTTTATTTATGGGGTAGCAACAGAACACTGGGAGAATGATGAAAAAAGTGTATGTGCTTTTGCAAGCCAAGTGGCCTGGTCTGTTATGGCTGTCTTTTTTTCCCTCCGCATGGTGATGGGCATCTTTCTTTCTAGAGGATGCTTGTTTTACTTATTTTATATGTGTAGGTATTTGTCTGCATGGTTATTTCTGCATCATGTAGTTGTCAAGTACCCAAGAAGTCAAGAAAATGGGCATTAGATCCCTGGGACTGGAGTTACAGTTGTGAGGCCACCGTCTGTCTGGGTGCTGGTAATGGGATGCTCAATTTTACAGGGTGATACCCATTTGGACTGTGAAGAAAGGGGTTAAATTTTTTTTTTATTCTTTCTTTGCTGGTCAAATATTGTCTAGCTATGTATGAGAAACACAAACATCTATTTCATCTGCAGTATGGTATATCTTCAAATGACACTCTGCTCTATTTTTTCCAGGAGTGAGTCCCTCCCGGCTCCGAATAGGAGATCAAGAATTTGATTCATTGCCTGCTTTACTGGAATTCTACAAAATACACTATTTGGACACTACAACATTGATAGAACCAGTTTCCAGATCCAGGCAGGGTAGTGGAGTGATTCTCAGGCAGGAGGAGGCAGAGTATGTGCGAGCCCTTTTTGACTTTAATGGGAATGATGAAGAAGATCTTCCCTTTAAGAAAGGAGACATCCTGAGAATCCGGGATAAGCCTGAAGAGCAGTGGTGGAATGCGGAGGACAGCGAAGGAAAGAGGGGGATGATTCCAGTCCCTTACGTGGAGAAGTATAGACCTGCCTCCGCCTCAGTATCGGCTCTGATTGGAGGTAACCAGGAGGGTTCCCACCCACAGCCACTGGGTGGGCCGGAGCCTGGGCCCTATGCCCAACCCAGCGTCAACACTCCGCTCCCTAACCTCCAGAATGGGCCCATTTATGCCAGGGTTATCCAGAAGCGAGTCCCTAATGCCTACGACAAGACAGCCTTGGCTTTGGAGGTACATAATGTGCAAAATGTAGAAAGACGAGATCTGCTCCAGGGTCTCCCTTTCAGACCTCTTACAGCTTTGTAGGAATGCTGATGCAGCGCCAGCTTTGTGATGTTGTAGATGTCGAACCATTAAATACTGATGTTGGCATTTTATGTGGGTTTTCTCTCTTTTAGAGAAAACCTGTTTTGCAATGAGTAAACTTAAAACTGTATAACTGAATGTTCTGATTGATCTACTAAACCTATTTTGACTAATAACCACCTGAATTCATAGGAATTAACATGAAGTAACTTTTCTCATCTATATCCCAACTTCTTTCTTGCTCTCTATTTGTCACTGTCTAAAACAAGATGGGTTCACACAGATTAGAATGTAATAAGTGGTATATAGCAATATACTTAAGTGGGATTTTTCCATAATTTTTATTTTATTTTATTTCCTGTTTTGGAGACTGGGTGTCT